>NC_079439.1:56488650-56788650 GCF_903798145.1 Danio aesculapii
AAACCACACTGAACTGAACTAAACTGAACCTAAACTCTGAAAACTGGACAGTTTCAATTTACTATAATATTCTATGTTAAGCTGCTTTGACACGATCTACATTGTAAAAGCGCTATAGAAATAAAGATGAATTTAATTGTATTTTATTTATCAATGATTTTTTTTTCTGCAGAAAACTTTTTTTGCAGAGAAAACAGCGTGAGAATGCATTGGATTAAACTTGATTGTAATTATTGATTTTTTTTATTTAATTAAAATCATTATTTATTTTATTATTTTAATTAAATTTTTTATTATTAATTTTATGAATGAATGAAGAGAACCAGGGTAAGTGAAAATTGTGCTAAAATAAGCCCTAGTTTAATATTGTTGATTGTTAATAATAAAACTGTAGTCTGGGGAACTGCATTTAGCTGCTAAAAATTTATGTGTGAAGTGATATTCAATAAAACAACACAATAAAATATGATTTAAAGAGTTTATTGCATGTGTATCCATTTAGATTTTGACCATTTGGAACCTCTAATCGTTGTATGTTCCTCTTCAGAAAAAAGGAGCACTGATAAACTACACAGGAACATGGATAAATATCATTATTTCTATATGTGATGATAAAGTATTTAATTATAATATGAAAATATTTAATCTTCATGGATCATAAAATATCCAGCTATTTTTAAGATGGATATGGAGTGAACTTAATATTCTCTGACAATACCCTTGGCATTCTCACTCCTTTGTTGACAATAAACTCTCTGAATGCATGAATGCCATGGACCTGCTTCAGCTCCTTATCCTAGATGACAAAAGCAAAATGTCAATAGAACGAAAACTAAACAGAGATCAGACTAGTTTAGCCTCATCATAAGCTGTCCCATTATTTTCATTAACTAGTATATGCTGCAAAGGTCACCTGCTTGCTTGCATCGAAGTTTAGATCCCTTTTGACATCTGCCAGAGCTTTTGGAGAATCATAAGCAGCCTTTAGTATTTTGGGTTTAAAGGCCTGTAATAAAACACAGAAAAGACTTAATGCACAATATTATTGCTTTTGTGTAAACAATAACAAAACATTGAAATACTAACGAGTTTTCCCAACCTCTGTCAGCTCAACGCAGTAGTCTTTTAAGTGTTCTTTTACAGAACTGTGGCATTTTCCTGGAGGTTGGTTAGTATCTCTTTTGCTAATGGGTAAAGTCAAGGTGGTTTTCTTCTCATAGTCACTCCTAAAAAGGTCCAAGATGGTTGACTCTCTCAGATCACTTGTCTCACCACCCTGATGGTGAAATAACTTTTTAGGCTACATACAGTAAGTAGTCAGTGTACTTTAATGCATACTGTAGAAAAAAACTACCAGTGAAGCAATCCATTCACAGAAGAACTTAACAAACATTTGCTTGTCTTCTTGTGATTGTTTAGCATATTCCATCTGATTTTCTTTGTCTCTTTCTTTGAGTTCCTGCCATTTATATGGATTTCTTGCTCTGGTGTCTTTACTTTTATCCTTTGGGGGTCTTGGGAAGAGAAAGAAGAGGATTAGAAATGATATGCATAATCTCAAACCAAAATTAATTTGACATCAAAATTGGAATCAAATTTTTAAAAGGATAGTTCACCATTTACTGTACATACACCAGTGCTCTCAAACCTGTATAGCAGGGGTCACCAATCTCGGTCCTGGAGGGCCAGTGTCCCTGCAGGATTTAGCTCCAACTTGCCTCAAGACACCTGCCTGGGTGTTTCAAGTATACTTAGTAAGACCTTGATTAGCTTGTTCAGGTGTGTTTGATTAGGGTTGGAGCTAAAATCTGCAGGACACCGACCCTCCAGGAACAAGTTTGGTGACCACTGCTGTATAGTTTCCCTTTTCTGATGAACACACAAGAAGGTATTGTGAAGAATGTTGGACCATTAACCATGGGCATGCATAGGTTTCCAGTATTCTTCAAAATACATGATTTTTATATTTACATGATAAAGTCAAACAAGTTTGAAACTTGTATTGGGCGAGTAAACGACAACATAATTTTTAATTAATTTTAATTTAGAACTATCCTTTTAACATTACGGTCTGCCCAATCACATTTAGACTAGGATGATAACCAATAGCAGAAATGGGATTAAAAAGTAAAAGAAAAGATAATCACTTGATAGCGGTGGATTGTTTTATAATCTCCTGAGTTGAGATTTCACATTTTGCTCTCCTTTCTTCTAGATGTTTCTCTGTTTTCTTGGTTATGGACAACTCTTCCTTCATGCACATATCAGGATCCAGGACAGACAAAACCTGTTCAAATAACTAATGAAATAAGATTTGAATTCATTTTCTGTATTAAATATTACAGTTAATATTGCTTATTCCATATTTGCTTTGCCTTCTTTCAAATTTAAATGTGCTGAGATTTCTGTGCCACAAGCAACACCAAATAAAACTGCAAATCAACTGTTTATGAACAGGTTTCCCAAGCCTCCAGTTTATTTTTATAGTGTTTAGAGTTCTGAGAACTCAAAGTTGTTGGGTAATCAAACATAGTGTCAGATAGATACAGTTTTAGTACCATAATGTTAATATAATCAGTATAGTAATATATTTTTAAATAAATTTCCAGTGACAATACTGACAAACTCATCAGAATTGAGTACATAGAAAAACATAGTGACACTCTTTTTTTCTATTAGTTTACAATGTACTCACAATCCAATGTTTTTAATCTGAGATCCGAGATGGGCGAGTGAGATCCCGAGGAAGAAAAAAGATGCGACCTGAAGTGGCCCTGGGGAAGCAAGCCGGGGTCAAGAACAGGCTGGGTGCCCGTGCATACAGCATGCCTTTGCCTAGCACCCTGCTCACCAACATCACTGTTATCAGTCGATGGAAAACTATGGAAGGCCAAATAAACAAATTGCAGGTCTGCACAAAAAACCTGTTTTTGATGCAACCAAGAACGAAATGTTTTGCACTGTTTGCCTTCCACATTTCACTGTTATTTTTTTCTATATTTCTGTCTGTCAAAGATTATGTAAAACACACAATTTTGTGTAATATTATAACCAGCCCCTCACTTTTCTTCACAGTTTAGCCCATGAAATAGGTGTAAAGAACTATGCAGTAGAGTGTCAATCTGAATGACGATCCACATCCAGGGTCCTTTTATGCAAACATTTTTGTGACTAGTACTGTTACTGCTCGTGTATCCACCTTTTCTGTTCATCATATATGCAATGCAAATACATAATAAGGATTGTAGTGTGTTATTAAATTTACATATATGAAATATCTTGTTTTGTGATGTAAAATTACATCATAATTTTTTTCTTTGTTTTGTTTTCTCTACCAAAAGGAGTAATCTCTACACTCTACATAATCTCTCACTACACTGTAAAAAAAAAGTCTGTACAATAACAGTTAAATGACTGTATATTTTAACGTATTTTTTCCATACTAAACGTATTACGGGTGTTTTTCCGTTTATATACATTTTCGAATTGCATTATGGGAAGGGAAGCGCAGCTCAGACAGCGTTTGATGAACACCAGGACATAGTTCTTCCTCTGTTTTCCCCTGGTAAGTACGCCCAGCTAGCAAAATTCGTGTGGCTCAAATCCAGCCCACAAACCACATGGAATGATGGCAATTGGGTGGTCCACTCCTGTTTGCCAGATATGGGCCACAATTAAGCCATAGCCATACCACATGGCAACCAGATTTCAACCAAATTAACCAGAACCGACCCTATTCTGGGCCACAGTTTGCTTTTATTCTGGCCCAGATCCGGCCCACACCAGACACTTACATCCGGCCCACATACCGCATGGAATGATGGCACTTGGGTGGTCCGCTCCTGTTTGTCAGATCTGGGCCACAATAAAGCCAAAGCAATACCACATATCAGCCACAATTCAAACAAATGAACCAGAAGTGACCCTATTCTGGGCCTCAGTTTGCTTTTATTCTGGCCCAGATCCGGCCTACACCTTACACTTCCTGGGTGTGGTACAAAAATCCCAGCATGCATTGCAGTATATATACATTATATAGCTTATTGATGCTACAGTTTTCATTATTTGCTTTTGATTCTGCTGTTTATGTCGACTTTGTTGATTTTGTCACTTTTAGTATCCTGTTTGTGAGTTTTGTTCATTTTGTTCATTTGAACGTTGTTGAGGTTTATACGCTGATTATTAATATCTCTGTGAGCAGAAGTTAAACCATAGAATTTCTTTAGCTTGTAAAGCTCCATAATTCTGTGGCATGTGCAAGCATGTTATTGCGTTAATTCTAATAATGGATTAAATATTGGTTAACATCAGTTAATTATATTGTTTCATCACAGGTTGTGTCTCACTTATTTTTATTTATTTTTTGGCTTGTTTGCTGTAATGAATAAACTTTTCAAGTTCTTAAAAATTACATCAGCCCAAAAGAAAATTTATATTAAAAAGTTCAGGGCTATGATACCAACTAAAGCAAACACTATTCTCCCTGATGGTGACTTTAGTCTATGTGGCCCACATATGTTTAAGATAACTGGGCCACATTTGCCATATCTTCTCTGGGCCGCTTTAGGCTCACAGCCACATTAGCCAGAGCTAACTGTGCCAAAAATTAGCTAAAAGTGGCCCACATTTGTTTTAGAATAACTGGGCCACATTTGCCATATCTTCTCTGGGCCACTATAGGCTAATAGCTACATTAGTCAGAGTTTACTGTGCTAAATATTTGCCAAAAGTGGCCCACATATGTTTAAAAATAACTGGGCCACATTTTCTATGGGCCACATTAAGCTCACAGCCGCAATAGCCAGAGTCTACTGTGCCAAATATTTGCCGAAAGTGGCTCACATATGTCTTAAAATAACTGGGCCACATTTGCACTTACACGTGTGAGAGACTTTACGTTTAGACCCAGATTACCCTTAAATGACTATGCCACATTTTTGCCGACTGTGGCCCACATTTGTCCTCCATCATTTGGGCCAAATTTATCATTTTTCACATGGGCCACATTAGGCTCTACCTCCAGATTACATTTTGCCATAAGTGCCAAATCTTTGCCATTAATGGCCCATATATGAATTTGAATCTTTGGCCCCCCTTTGCCATTGTACAGGTGGGCCACTTCAGGTTCACATTCATTTTGTCTGGGCCGAAGGAATACCACCAGTGCCGCATAACTGCCTATAGTGGCCCACATTCGTATGCTATCTGAGCGGTTAATAAAACATATCACAATATTTTAGCTAAAAGACTGCTTTATTACCTTTTTATCGTTATTTCAAATGATTTTCTTGTCTGGACCCGCCATGAAAATACAACAGTGAATTATGTTTAATATTGTTAATAAGAACAGACTTTTTTTCATTAAGGTCAAACTGAACTATAAGTGGTTAAATGTAATTCAAACAAGCATTTACCTAATGATTGGTTACCTTTTTATGCGTTTCCCTTGTCAGTAAATATGCTATCTGTGAATTTACAGTTCTTTGTCTGTATTTCTCTAAACTGCCGTGTGCGGGAAGTGACGTGACGTCCCACTCACTCCCTCTACACCTGCGTGAGTTTGACTGGATGTAAGGTTGTTATTAGTGGTGGGCCATTATCGGCACTTTTATCGCGCGATAAAAAAATACCACCGTTAATCTGTTCTCAAAGTTATGTTGGGAGCTGGGTAACTTTCACACCTTGGAGGAGGGGCTGTTATTGTCTGATAAGGATGCGAACCCGCTCGCTCCCTCCCTCCCTCTGGGGCAGTCTTGAGGGCACTTTTTTCTGCCCGGTCTGCATTACTTCCATCCTCACCATCCTTGGAGGGTGGGCTGTCAAGGTCTGATGAGGATTCGAACCCGCTCTCTCCCTCCGGGATGATGAGCGCGGCATCGAATCTAGAAGCAGACTTTGTGGCTGTGCTTCCCCAGGCTGCTCCGTGGTTCCGGAGATGGTTTATCTCCCAGCCCCGCGGCCGGACCGATTAGAGGGGTGTAATGTGGAGGATGAAGGCAAGACCTTCTAAGCCTCCCCATCCGTTCTTTCTAGATGGGCACAGTAGGCTCAAGCAGTGTGCTACGTGCGTCTTTGCCTTCACCATGCATGCTATGGCCACCTACCAGCGCTACCAAGTGCTGGCCCAGCTGCGAGAGGATGGAACAGGCCAGCCTGATATATGGGGAGTCAAGAAAGCGACCTGTACACCCTGGCTGTTCCACCATCAAGGGTGGTGAGACGGAGGCAAACGCAGATCGGGCAGAGAAAGGTGCCCTCCAAGACTGCGTGAGCCCACTGTGCACTTTCGGGAAGAAAGGGATGGGAGGCTTGAAGGCGGGGCACAACTGGGGTGGGTGGCTCTTTTGCAAGAGCGAGCCATGATCTTTACTGCGCAACAGAGATGCCACTGCAGTGATGGCAAGCACTCCCCGCGAGCACCGCATTAACATGCTGGACCCCCAGACATGAAACCCAGTGCTCGTGCCGATCATCCGGGGACAAGAAACCACCGCATCCATAAACGCACAGTCGGAGCGACGTCTTGAAAACGACCGTGTTGCTGTTTTAGGAAATTCGCAACAATACAAACCGTTCTGGAGGACCGGACCCAAGGAACGCCAGGCATGGGAGAAACCCAGCTTGACCTTCTGCTGTTGCGTCACACACTCTGGACCGGGAGACCGCTCTCGTTCACTCTCTCTGTAATACAGCTGGAGGAACCCTTATAGACTCTCTCAGAAGCTTCGTGAAAGACTCTGAAGTGAAAGATTATGCCTCAGCCTTGCTCTAGCTGTGCTTATTTTGCAATTGATTGCAACGAGCATCAGCTGCACAAGCTGACTCTGCCAACTCATTGGCAATTCATTGGCCCGTTTACATACTCTTTCAGATGATTGGCTTTCTGAAAGAAATCCCCATAAGTGGATTCTCCACTATAGCATTGAAGTTCCCCATCCGAAGGGGAATGGTGAATTGTTTGTCAGGGTTCTGACATAATATCTGTACTACTATATTTTTTTGTTTTCATCCATTTAGTCTATCTTAACTCAAGAAATAGTGGTGTCATTTCTCAAAATCTGATCTAATTCAGTTGAATGTATTAGTTCTAAATCTAATAGTTTATTAATAAAATATATTAATGTATTAATAAGATTACAAACAACAACTTTCCTTTAGCTTGAACTTATTTACATGTAGTAGATAATTTGGTCATATAGACTAAAGTTAAATGTGGTTACCTCTGGTGTCATCCCACTCTCCAGATGTGGATACAGAGCCATAGGGTGTTGCTTGAGTTTGTGCTCGATGGCATCGATGAACTCGCGTTGAGTGTGACTCTGGAAATTCTGCTTTGAGTAACACATTTGATTTTTACTCAGTTTCTTCTGCTGGAGCTTCACTGAACATGCATGATTCAGCATACCGAAGACCACAGGGGACAGAGCACATTTACACTGGGTAAATGGCACTTTATGGACTGTCGGGTAATGATCTCTAAAATCATCCAGGCCTGGTGACAAAAAACACCATCTGTGACTGTGTAATGATCCAGATAACTGTTGCTTTTGTTTTAGATTCCTGATGTATTTAGACTTTTGTTGTTCCCTAAACCTGCAAACACATACAAGATGTGGTTAGCATGGTTATTCATGATGCATACAACAAAATTCCAATGTTCCAATGGGTGTATTGTAGGGTTGCCATGATACCAAAATTTTGACTTCAATATATATGTTGCAGCTTTGTTAAACTAAACAATAAACTATAAACAGTATTAAGTGCACATAACTTTTTTGGTCTGGTTCTCAAAGAACCTGGAGATGTTGCTTGGTTCTCACTGTTCATGACACAGTGATTCTGTAATATTAATATATAATTACATATTTATATATTAACATATGAGTGGACGCTGTGACATTTTTAACTGTCAATGTCATAAACCAATAAAAATGGGTATTTGTTAAAAAGATATACCTTTATGTTGTTCCTCTGTATCTATTTGGTACACATATGACATATCTGTCACACCATATGACAATTTTAGTCGTAAGTGTTGAATAAATAGCATTTTCAATTTTTTAAAAATTCAAAATTTCGGGAAATTTAAGCGTCATTACAACTCAGCTCAATTTGTTTTGTAAAATTTTTGAATTGAAAAAAAAAAATCAGGCTTATGTCATATACACATACATTTCCACAATATTTTGGAATATACAGTTGAAGTGAGAATTATTAGCCCCCCTATTTATTTTTCCCCCTATTTCTGTTTAAAGGACTAAAGATTTTTTCAACACATTTCTAAACATAATAGTTTTAATAACTCATTTCTAATAACTGATTTATTTTATCTTTGCCATGATGACAGCAAATAATATTTTACTAGATATTTTTCAAGACACTTCTATACAGCTTAAAGTGACATTTAATAGCTTAACAAGGTTAACTAGTTCAACTAGGCAGGGCAGGGTAGTTAGTTACGTTTCTGTAGAACGATAGTTTGTTCTGTAGACCATTGAAAAAAAAAAACGTAAGTTTATAGAACCGTAAAAATTTACGGAAAATAATCGTATTTCATGAACTGATACAATGTTCAGTTCACAAAAACGTAGCTTAGTGCAATAAAATGTAAAGTCATTCAATGCACTAATGTGTTCATGTGCGTTTACAATTAGCAAACAGATTTTTACTGCATTAGTAACTACATTTAAACAAAAGATGCAGCATAACATCAGATACTATTAGTCCATCTTGGACTTGTGCACAGATACAGCATTTTGCTGTTTTTTTTTTTTCTTTTTTTCTTGATTTTAGTAATCTAGCCAGTAATCTACTGTTTTTAACATTTTACATTCGTAAATTCTATCTGCAGAATATTTCCGTTAAATATACCTTCCACAGTCTGTATTTTTCATCGAACACATTTAACCCCTTAAATCCCAGAGCAAAATCCTCACTAGTGTCCTCACTACAGAGGGTTGAACATTCAGGCAGTGATGAAGTTAACGAGATAATTAAGTGTCTAATTAAAGGAGGATTGAGAATTATTGATGAACAACTGTTAACAGCAGAATCACTGAAGGACAGAAAAACACACAAAAAAAACACAGCCAAAACCAAAGATGAAATCAACTGAAAATAAAACAATAAATAAAAAATAAAAATAAAATAATAATTATTAAAAATAAATGTAATTTCTCAAGATCTCAGCAGAGATCATTACACATCACAAACATCAGGAGCTTCACTTATTATTGACCTTTGACTTGATTTCTGTCACAAACAAAAGCTCTTAAGAAAATTTTGTTGTTCATTTGAAGTCACCATGATGGAGGACAGAGTCTGCTTTAGTTGGGCTTTTCAACAATTTGCTCTGACACTAGTATTGATATTGTTTGCAATAATTAATTGTGTTAATCACACTGTTTATATAGCATGAAAAGCCAAAAGAAAAGAACAATAATAAGTCTGATGATTAATTATGATATTGAAACCACCCTCCAAGCTGGTGCACTCATGGAATATTTTGTTATTTATAAGAGAGAAATGAATACCATATGTAATTGAAACCACTTGATCTACAGCAGCCAATAACTGTTTAACAGGTTTACAATGAGAATGTTTAATCTATGTTAGATCTTAAAAACACACAGACATAAACAATTAGTTGTTCAATCTCAACGATGGTGACAAACAAAAAAAAAATAAAAATCAACCCAGAACAAATCAATTTACTGTAATATTAACTCCCAAAAACAACATAAAATAAAGGAAAAGAAAGAGATTGTAAGAACTTTAAGCTGCATAATATGTTCATGCTGAAATGCATGCTGGGATTTTTGTACTATGCTGGCACCCAGCATGCATTGCAGCCTGAATGAATTAAGCAGCTTTTTTTTTTTTACAACCTAAACTAAAATTAAATTTCTTATTAATTCCTTGACAATTGTTTGTTGAACCTCCATAGAAAAATGCAACATATCCCAAACAATATAAAATAAAAGTATATTCTGTGGCTTAACTTATAAAACACTAGAAATTATATCTGTAACGTTTAAATATACAGTGTATAGTTACTCATTGCCTTTCTTGCTTTAACTGATGAGTTACTTTCAGAAACACAGTTATAACAGCCAGAGAAACATTAAGATAAATACATAAAGGATCAAGAATCCAACTAAAGTAGCCTCTGATCTCCATGATGGTGAGGTCAAATCAAACATTTTCAACAAATATATAAACCTCTGTAAATTAACAAATATTCTTGCAGATATGAGAGAATTGAAGTCAAACTGTAATCAGTGAAGGTCCTAATGCTGTTATTTAATGGAGTTGTTTAATTCTCTGTTTTAATTCAGTTGGTTTGGTGTGAGGCTGTGTCTGTAGTTTTATTTCTTGTTCTTTCCTTCAGTGATTGTGCTTGTTAACAGCAGGTGTTCAACATTGTCTGAATTCACTTATTTGTGGTCATTCACTCTGTCTAGTGGACTAAACTAATTGACTAATTGAGGGACTAGTGAATGGGGGTGTGTGGTGAGATTTCAGACACTCTGATTAGTTTCTCGAAAACAAAGGTTAGATCTGTTACAGCTATTTTTTGTATTTTGTACAGAAATGAGCTGTTAATCATTTAACAGGTTTTCACTGTAGATTGTGCAGACTTTTACTGTTACAATCACGGACATTTTTAGTGTAGCTTAAAGGGGCTAATAATTTTGACCTTAAAATGGTTTTTAAAAAATTAAAAACTGCTTTTATTCTAGCCAAAATAAAACAAATATGACTTTCTTCAGAAGAAAAAATATTATCAGACATATGGTAAAAATTTCCTTGCTCTGTTAAACATCATCTGGGAAATGTTTAAAAAAGAAAAAAAATTAATTCTCACTTCAACTGTATGTTGCATATTTGTACGTTAATGACATATATTTTTTGTCTTTGAAATGAAAACAAACTGTTATTATTTTAGATAATTTATATACATGATTTGCTTTGCTATATCTCAGATTTCTAGGACAGTGCAATTAGCTGCTCTTGTCTCCACTACATTAAATTTGAACTTTGGAAAATGTTGTTTCGTTTTCAGCCTGTTAACACTAAGCAGCACATGTGTCTATTTATCATTAATGTAATTTTAAAAAGCGAGTGTTTAACTGCATAAATACACTGTTTGACCAAGCCTCATCCATGATTTGTTGCAATTGTGCAATAAATCATGCAGCAGACCACCCTTCTCAAGGCTGATATACTTTCAGTTCACTCTGCAGCATGATCCTCAGCCGTCAGGTTCACTCTCACCATGCGCATTTTAGGTAAGATTTGCAGGTGTGACTATTACTCCAGACTTTATTTTACATTCTTCCTCCAAGCTTTAAGCACAGTTGTATGAGTTTTGCGCATGGGCTGTCATGGTGCACACAGTCTTTGTGATGTTTGTGAGCCTGCCCTGCCTGTCAGCAACAAGCGCAAATATAATTCCATATTTCATTTCGTGAATCAACCCTGTTCACAAGCTGCGGGGGGTCACTTCATTGTTTTGTCTCTATGAAAACCGGAGAGGGCGTCTTAGAAGAAAAGCACAGCTCAACACTCACTCAGTGTGCTGTTGAAGCAGCACTGCCCCATTCACAAGCACTCCGAACTGCCATGACAAAAGTAATAAAATAATAAAATGTGGAATCATATCGTTCAAAAGCCAGGGTATCACAATACATTTTTGTAACGGTATATCCTGTAACGCTAGTGTATTATAAAACATGTTCCAGAAGTTGATGGCAATGGCAAAAAATATAAAAATAGATCAACTTGTATGCTGGCTTGACAAGGAAGCTTGAAGTTTACACTGAGAAGTAAAAAAAAGTTACAAAACCTTGACATGCTAATGTGTATTAAATGTATAGTTGACCCTAAATTAATTTTATTTATTTGTTTAATTTTTGTTTTTCACTTTGATAATATATTTTTAAGGAAAAATTAATAACCCACCACCATAATTACTGGTCTTAATTCTTAAAACAATAGTCTTAAGAAGAAACTTTTTTGATTATTCGTTCATTCATTTTCCTTTGGCTTAGTCTCTATTTCAGAGGTTGCCACAATGGAATGAACCACCAACTATTCCGGCATATGTTTTACGCAGCCAGTGTCCTTCCAGCAGGGGATGCGTCCCCCTCACTTTTAGAGACAGGCCATTTAGGAACAGATGATTAATAATTATATGAAGGTAAACTTTTGGATCTCATTCAGCCCCCAATGAGGCCAATTTTGTTTACCCAAATCACTAATATCATGTCTTTGGACTGTGATGAGCACTGAAAAGAAACCCAAGGGATTATGGAGAGAACATGCAAACTCGATCCACAGAGAAATGCCAACTGGCCCAGCTGGGACTGCAACCATCTTTCTTGCTGTGAGGCAACAGTGCTAACTACAGAGCCACCACGCCACCAACAGAACATTATTTACAGCATTATTGCTTTTGAACCATAATCAAACAGGCCTGATCGTGTTAATATGGCATTCTGGAACACAAGCTTCTTGGAGAAATTTGTGATGCAAGTGGGCACATACTGTACATGCACTATGAACATTGTGTTCACATTATGATAACATTGAGTTCTCATAAGCTCACTTTCTTGCACAGACAGACAGATCATTCACTTTATATCATCAAGCCACAGGGTGTTAATTTTGTTTTACCTGTACAATTGTTTTTATTTATTTATTTTTTTTTTATATATATTTTTTTGGACTCAAGCAGCCCAGTAGCTGTTGGCATAAAATTTATGAAAATACCAAGAACTACAGTTTCTGCAAAAAAAAAAAAAATAATAATAATAATCCCAAAAGTGTAACAAATGAACAACAACAAAAAATGTGAGTAAGTTATCACAAAACTTTTTAACCATCCCTTTAACAAAGAGGGTAATTTGGAAATAAACAGCCAAATAAACTAAAGAAATATAGATTTTTATTGAAATTATATAGCCTAACAAAAAAAAAAAAAAAAAAAAAAAATATATATATATATATATATATATATATATATATATATATGTCTTAATAAACTGATAGTGTTTCTTATTGGAAGCCGATGCAATATCATATTAAAAGTCCATTTTTAGTACTGATACGAGATTTTGAAATGAAATGAAAAATGCAGTGGCTAATTATGAACTAGTTAAATATGTGAATATTAATTATGTAACCATGGTTAATGTACCACAAGCAGGGTGAGTCAGTTTAACCACAATAATTTGTTTACTACAAGTTTGTTTGTTTGTTTGTTTTTACTGTAACGGTAGTAGTAAAATCGTGGTAAATGGAAATAAGCAACTTACCTGGGGAACTTAATGTTTTCCAACTGTGTAGTTTTGAAAGACATTCTCTTCGTTCAGTGCATCTTTTGAACATTAAACGATTACTTGTCAACGCGACTTACTTACGATACTTTATCAACACTAATATTAAACTATTACCGTGTTTGCGAAGTCCAGACACTGGAGTAATTAAAAAAGTGCGTTTGGTTGCCATGGTAGAAAGGCACATTGTCTCTTGACGTTACTTCAGTAACTGCTGTGAAGATCGTTTAAACCACAAGAGGGAGCTTTGTGATATGGAATCTTATGAAAGGAATAATTCGTGAGGTAAAAATTAAATTATTTTCTGAATCTGTGCCTGAAATACTGTTGTTCCATGTTATTCCAAGTGCAAAGAAAGTGCAGGTACTCCTAAGTAATAGTTAAATATTAGTAAAAATAATAATAATACTACAGAATAGTTTTGCATGGATGCATAAATGCTGTTAGCTATGGAGAGAGATTAGACTCAATAATAATTCACGCAAAAGACACGATGTACACATGCATAGCCAAATTCACGTACGTAAAATATTTATTTATACTTACAAAAACAATTCACATGCACAAAATAAAAATACATTTTCATAAAATACGTTTCACAAATGCAAAACACCATTTGCAAATATATAAGAGTGTACAAAAAGTTTTGAATGTTTAAAATTCACGAGTTCATCCTGAATGAGAATGTGCAAATCCTCTCTCACGTACGACTCACCCTGAATACGAGTGTGTGCATTTTTGAGACTTTCCTGTCAGCACACACCTCCCACGTGAGTCACTCGTGCCCTGTAGCCAATAAGATGCGAGCTTACTGTTCAACCAATCACAACTCCCTGAGAACTAAGAAGAAGAATACTCCTCTATTTAGCATGGCAGGTGAAGAGCGGGATGCGCTCTAACACAAGCACTTTTCTATTGAGTACTGAAAATACACTCAGATTCTACTATAAAAAGCATATACACAAACTAGTAGGAAACAGTATTGACTTAGAGGAGTATCCGCCATGTTGGTTAGAGGAACAGACTGCGCAAAAGGAGCGCAGAGTGGTTGACATCGAGTACAGCTCTCATCTGATTGGCTGAGAGGTACGAGTTGCCTGTTTCTGGCAGGAAAGTCTCAAAAATGCACACACTCGTATTCAGGGTGAGTCGTACGTGAGAGAGGATTTGCACATTCTCACTCAGGATGAACTCGTGAATTTTAAACATTCAAAACTTTTTGTACACTCTTATATATTTGCAAATGGTGTTTTGCATTTGTGAAACGTATTTTATGAAAATGTATTTTTATTTTGTGCATGTGAATTTTTTTTTAAAGTATAAATAAATATTTTACGTACGTGAATTTGGCTACGCATGTGTACATCATGTCTTTTGCGTGAATTATTATTGAGTCTAATCTCTCTCCATATTAGCAGGATGTGGAAACACTGAACAACAGTGAAATCTGTTGATATTACTGAATTTTATTGTTCCAACCTCCCTCAGATATTAGCAACGTTAGTTGACATTAACAACAGTTAATAATAAGCCACAGTTACTATGTGTCAAACTGGATACATTATAAAGGTTACAGTTCACAGAGATGGCAGTACCCACATCCTTTACTCAAGTAGAAGTACAGATACTCATGTTTAAAACAACTCTGGTGAAAGTACTGATTATTACACTTTTGTACTCAAGTAAAAGTAAAGAAGTACAGCCTCAGAAATGTACCTAAGTAAAAAGTACCCAATTCTACTACATGTTTTAGTTTCACTAAATATAGATTCCCTCACAGTCCAAATACATGCAATATGGGTGAATAGATAAACTAAATTGGCAGTAGTGTATGTGCATATGTGAATGTGAGAGTGTAAGGATGTTTCTTAGTACTGGGTTGTGGCTAGAAGGGCATACGCTGAGTATACTGTTGCCAACTATTTTCAAGGAAAAGGCGATAAAAGACGCTCGATTACTTCTACGTTAATTTGCATATTACTGACGTCAACACGTTCTACTATTTATTTTTGTTTAAGTCTATGGTTAATAAAGAGTGCAAAAACACTGCAAAAAATATTGCCATTTTATGCAGTTACCACCAGATTAATTCTTTGTGTGCTCATTCATTTTGCTTTCGGTTTTGTTTCATTTTTCTGGATCTAAAATCTTTGCTTGCGAGTTGAAAAGTTTTGCAGTTAAAAACTCTGCAGCTCAGTGGGCGGGATCTATTGGTCAATTTTGACTGAGGTCACAACTTGGCCACGCCCAATACATTTTCGCGCGATTATACTGGACTCCTTGATGTACCATTAAAAGTCAGGTTTTTTGTCTGTAGATGATGGCCAGGTGTACAGTAGATCTGCTAACAGACTGTGATTATTATCGGCAATCTGTTGATCTTCAGTTAGTTTCCACTCAACAGCTACTGTCTCTTTGAACTGGAGTATCGTATTCATTCTCCACTGTTAGAAAATGTAGTAATTAGTGTATGTATATTTCATTACAAACATGACAAATATATATTTAGTATATTTCATTTCATCTATGAACGTTAGTTCATACATTAGTTAACTTGAATTAACCATGAACAGCACATCTGTTCAGCAATAATTAATCTTTGTTAATGTTAACTAAACATTAATGCATGAGTTAAAAAATTATGGTGAACGAGTTTGTTTAGCATAAACTTTGTTAACGTTAACTTACTCATGTTCTATTGTATATCCTTACATAAACAGCTATGTAATTAGCCAATGACACTATTTATAAACACATACAATAATGTATTTGTTCACTGATTAGATAACATAACTAAATAAACAACATTTATTCAGTAATACTAAATCTTTGTTAATGCAAACTTATACAAATAGTAATGTGTTACTAAATGCAGTTAACAAGCAAATACTGAATGACTCACATTCTCACGAGAAAACGTAAGTATTTTACATTTTGACAGTTTAGTGGCTAATTCGTACGAATGTGTACGAGTTCAGTCGTACGAAATTGTACGATTTTAAAAAGGAGGCGTGGCACCTAACCCCACCCCTAAACCCAACCGTCATTGGGAGATGAGCAAATCGTACTAAATTGTACGAATTAGATCGTACGAATTCGTACGAATTAGCCACTAAATCAAAAAGTTACGAATTGCCGTGAGATTGTGTTGGATTTATCTCTAGCAAAGCATTAATTAAGGGAATTAGACACATTGTTGTAAAGTGTACACTACTTCAACATGTTACATTTGTAAACTGTTTACTGATTTATCACTAACCCAACATTATAACTGATATGTTACTAACATCTTTGGGTTTATGACGAAGTAGGGATTGATGATTTTACTGGACCTGAAAATCAGTGAAAACTATTTACACATCTTTCAGATCCTTTACTACAATGCATAACAGTGAGAACAAATAACATATATAGAACAAGAACTTTGTGAAAATTATGTTAGTAAAGAGTTAACATTGGAGAGGTTCACACTTCACAATAAGGTTTCTGATTCTTTTAAATAACGCTTAGTTACTAAATGATAAACCATGTTAGTAAAACTTTACAAATGTTAGTAACACATTATACAATGTTAAAGTCGTTGTTTTGAAAAGTAACAGGGCATTTTGCAGGTGACCTGCACTATATAATTTGTTTAGGCATTACTGCAAATATTTATATATATTGGTCTTTAAAGGAACTGTCATAAATCAGTTGTTGAGTAATTTGAATGTTGTTAAAAAAAGACAACACATGGACACGAGAGATATGTAGAATACAAATATTACATGAATCAGAACAATTTTTCACCTGTTTCTTTAATTTCTCCTTACAGGTTGATCTCTTTGTCTTATCAGGTGTAAAACATCTGCATTGACTCCTCAGACGTTCACATCTGCGCTGACTCCACAAACCAACGAATGTCTCGCTGTCTCGAATCAACACCTACACTGACTCCACAGGCGTCCACATCTGCATTGTCTCCTTAGACATCAACATCTGCAATGACTGACCACAGACATTTGTTCACTAAACTCATCAATCACCACCTGATGTGTGTTGAATTATTTTCTGGTGTCGGATTTGGAAACATATTAGCATTTAATGTGACAATAGTAGATTTTGACTTTTTATAAATGATTATAAATATAATTCTTTATTTGAAAGTTTTGTATATATTTATTGTTTCCCTTTCTGGAATAAAGGAATATAAACAGGTCCTTGGTAATCATTTAATAAGTCATACAGTTTTATATGTCTGTTTATTTTGCAATGAAGAAATTTAAATGGTTGTTTTTTAAATTTTATTAATTCAGCTAAAATATTTCCCAGATGTAGCGTTTAACAACAAAAATACTGTAAAATAAATGGTATAATACACTTTACTACAGTGTAGTAAAGCACTATAGCATGTGTCTATATAAATTATATTTCATGTGGAAGGAATGCGTTGATCTGTTTTATTTAGTAGTGCATTTGCCAATATGTAGGTGTGTTAGGTAATAATACAGTATTAGTATGGATGTTCAAAAATGCCTGTCAGCTATAATTTTAATAAAATCTATAATCTGAATCGCCACCTTTTAAAAATTAGTTTACAGTCTATCTCATGATATATATTACATTTTCACAGGATTGGACTGGACTCCCTTCAGTGACCAGAGCGAGCAACAGGTCTTCTTCAAGGTAAGTTAAGTTAACTGAAACTGTATAATAACTTGTGTTTTACCATCCACATTTCCCATCTGATAATGTAACGACTGCAAGTATTAAACTCTGTCTAGTCAGTGATAAATACTCTCGATCAATACTCTGAATACTCTCGATCGACTAACATTAGATGAAATACATGTAAGATAACTATATATTTTTCATGTACACCATCATGTACTATAAATATATATATATATATATATATATATATATATATATATATATATATATATATATATATATATATATATATATATATATATATAAAATAATAATAATAATACATGATGTGGTTAAAAGCATGTGCACAGCCGAGACATGCACAACTGTATCCTCCATCGTGTCTACATCCAGACTGTTGGGGACAGACAGCTAATGTTAGTCAATCAAGAGTATGCATCAAAATCATTCGTTACATTATCAGATGGGAAATGTGGATGGTAAAACAAGTTATTATACAGTTTCAGTTAACTTAACTTGAAGAAGACCTGTTGCTTGCCATAGCTCTCTCCTGTCACTGAGGGAGTCCAGTCCAATCGCGCGAAAATGTAATGGGCGTGGCCAGCCTGTGACCTCAATCATGATTAACCAATAGAATAAGGTGTTTCAGAAGATCCCACCCACTGAGCTGCAGAGTTTTTAACTCGCAAAACTACAACTCGCAAGCAAAGATTTTCGAAGCGCAAAAAATGAAACAAAACCGGAAGCAAAATGAATGAGCACACAATGAATTAATCTGGTGGTAACTGCATAAAATGGCAATAGTTTATTTTTTGCCATGTGCATTTATTTTTATAAATGTTTTTTTTATTTGAAATCTTTTATTTTTTAATTGCATTGTACCTAATTTTGGTCAAAAACTTCATATGTTTGTTTGAATAATAAAGACACTAAATTAACCTCAGCATACATGGGTTCAAAACTTTTCAACTCACAAGCAAATTGTAAGCGGTGCTCCCCATATCAGGACGGTGCATACTAGTGTCATTGGCGTCCTTGGCGTTTCAAGATGATCAACAGCTGATTTCAATTTGTAATGAGCCAAAGTCTTTAAAGCAGGGGTCACCAATCACGGTCCTGGAGGGCCGGTGTCCCTGCAGGGTTTAGCTCCAACTTGCCTCAACACACCTGCTTGATTGTTTCAAGAATACATTGTAAGACCTTGATTAGCTTGTTCAGGTGTGTTTGATTAGGGTTGGAGCTAAAATCTGCAGGACACCGGCCCTCCAGGAACAAGTTTGGTGACCCCTGCTTTAAAGGGATGTATTTTCTTGGTCATAGGGGGGATTGTTGTGTTTGATTTCAGGTGCTGCTGAGTCGCTGGCCAAGGCTACCGTGTCGGGACGTGGGCATGATGTTGTGCGCGAGCGAATGACTGGGAGGGATAATTGGTAGTGCTGGGGTTTCCCCGGACTAAAGTTTCGGCGGCCGATGTTGACTTTCCGAACGCTGTATCCCACATCCGGTAGCGGGTAAGTGGGCCAGCAGCACAGTGTTTTACTGTTGCGGGTCAATATAGTCTGCATTTTTTCCCTGGGAGTTTGCGTGAGCTTGGTTCCTCCCAGCGCTTGTACTCTGTCTGATTGTCTGTCTCGCTGTGAGTGTGTGCGTGCGCGCGTGAGTGCGTGCATGTGACGGGGATGAGCGCAGGCTATGATCATGCTCCATACATGAAGTGAATGACGATGTTATGAAGCGGACAGGAGACAGAGGTAAGGAAACGTTAGGGTGTTTATTAAATGACAACAAGGAGCACATGAAGGATAGCCAGGAGGATCAGGAATGATGTTGGGGTCTTTTCCTCCGTGGCTGGGTAACAGGAATACACGAGGATGGACAGCACACACCAGATACAGCTGACAGAGGATGACACAGACTTGGAAGGACTGGAAGACAGGACGATTCGGGAGGACCAGGAAGACTAGGAGGAATACAAAGAGAACAGGTAAGTAAATCGTTTGTTTTAGCTGAGGATGACTACGCTGAGTGGTCGCTCAGTTGTCCGCTTTCGTCGAGACGAGCCCGGACAATGAGCGACTGGAGTGCTGTGCTTTTATCTGGTGCTCGTGAATGTGATGCAGCTGTGTGCTCATTAGAAGTCAGGTGATGGTGATCTTCGTGAGTGGGGGTCGTGAGAGCCTGACCAATCCATGACAGTACCCCCCTCCCCAGGGCCCGCTCCTGAGGGCCGACACCTCCGACGCCGTGGTGGTCTCCCTCTGCCTCTAGGCGCTGGGAACTCAGGGTGGCTCTCATGAAACTCCACCATGAGACTAGGATCGAGAATATCAGCTCTGGGAACCCATGTCCTTTCTTCGGGGCCGTACCCTTCCCAGTCCACCAGGTACTCCAACTGGCCACCACGACGTTGGGAACGCAAGATCTCCTTCACTGCGTAGACGGCTCCTTCTTCTAGGAGCAGTGGAGGAGGGGGTTCCTCTTCGTGGTCAGGCTCTGTGGAGGGAAGAACAGGATCGTGATAGGGTTTCAGGAGTGATACGTGGAATGTAGGGTGAATACGGTAGTGAGAGGGTAATTGTAGTTTGTAGGTGACGGGGTTAACCTGTTCCACGATGGTGAAGGGACCAACAAATCGGGGACTTAACTTGCGAGAGGGCAGTCGCATGCGTATGTCCCGGGTGGATAGCCACACCTTTGTCCGGGTGTGTATCTGGGTTCTTCAGACCTTCTCCTATCGGCGGTTACCTTGCTTCGACGGACTGCCCTCTGCAGATGTTGATGAGCCTCGTCCCAGACTCTCTCGCTCTCCCGGAACCAGTGATCCACTGCGGGGACATCAGATGGTTCGCCATCCCAGGGAAAGAGCGGTGGTTGGAAGCCCAGGACGCACTGGAATGGCGTGAGTCCGGTGGAGGGTTGCCGCAGTGAATTTTGGGCATATTCTGCCCAGCCCAAATACTGGCTCCAGGAGTTCTGGTGACCACTGCAGAAGGTCCTCAGGAACCGTCCCACCTCCTGAATCTTCCTCTCTGTCTGCCCGTTGGTTTGGGGATGATATCCAGAAGAGAGGCTGACGGCCACACCTAGGAGCTTGAAGAAGGCTTTCCATAGACGTGAGATGAACTGTGGACCTCTGTCCGACACAATATCTTCTGGAATACCAAATGACCTGAAGACTTGATTAAAGATATTGTCGGCAGTTTCAAAGGCTGTGGGAAGACCTTTCAGAGGGATTAGTTTGACAAACTTTGAGAATCTATCTACTATGACTAGAATACAGGTATTACCTTCTGACGAAGGGAGGTCAGTGATAAAGTCCACTCCTAGGTGTGACCAGGGACGGTTCGGAATCGGCAAGGGATGGAGCTTTCCAGCGGGTAGATGACGTGGGCTCTTGGATTGGGCACAGTCCTTACAGCCCTGAACATATTGCCTCACATCCCTTGCCATGTTTGGCCACCAGAATCGTTGGGATACTAGCGAGAGAGTATTGTTGATCCCTGGATGTCCAGTGCCTAGCGAGGTATGTAAGGAGTGGATCAGATCTACCCGGTGTTCAGGTGGTATGAACTGCCGATGAGGAGGGCATCCCGGCGGAGCAGGGGCTTCCGGAGTGGCAACGACTGGAGGAGCGTTCCAGGTGATCGGACAAATGGAGATGTGTTCGGGAAGAATCTTCGTTGGGAGTTCTTCATGATCGTGATGCTCGTGTAAACGAGAGAGAGCGTCTGCTCTTAGATTCTTGGGTCCTGGACGATAGGAAATGGAGAAATCAAAACGTGAGAAGAAAAGTGACCATCTGGCTTGACGTGGACATAGTCTCTTGGCCTCTTTGATGTATTGGAGGTTTTTGTGATCTGTGATCACCTGGAACGGATGTTTGGCTCCCTCCAACCAGTGACGCCACTCCTCCAAGGCTAGCTTGATTGCTAGAAGCTCCCTGTCTCCTATGCTGTAATTCTGCTCCGCCGGGCTCAACTTCCGAGAGAAATAGGCACAGGGATGCAGTCGGGGCGGTGTATCATGATGTTGAGATAATACTGCCCCGACGCCGGTGGTGGATGCGTCCACTTCCACCACGAAAGGAAGATTTGGGTCAGGATGAGTCAGGAGTGGGGCCCTTGTGAACTCCTTCTTAAGAAGGCGGAAGGCTGCGGCTGCTTCTTTGGTCCACTCCAGTCCTTTGGGTTTACCCTTGAGGAGATTAGTGAGAGGTGATGTAATCCTGCTGTAGTCCTTGATAAACCGTCTATAAAAGTTAGCAAACCCAAGAAACCTCTGGAGCTCCTTAATGGAAGTGGGTTCTGACCAGGATAGAACAGCCTCAATTTTCTTCCCATCCATACGTATACCGGTTTGGTCAATGATGTATCCCAAGAAATGAATCGACTTCTGGTGGAATGAGCATTTCTCCGCTTTGAGGTAGAGGTGATGTTCTCTCAATGTGTGTAGGACCTCCGCAACGTGTTGGCGATGTTCGGCCTCACTCCGGGAGTAAATGAGGATGTCATCTATGTACACTATTACACAGTGGTGAAGAAACTCCCGGAGGACTTCATGAATGAAGTTTTGGAATACGGAGGGGGCGTTGACCAGACCGTAAGGCATGACCTCATATTCATAGTGGCCAGTAGGGGTCACGAATGCTGTCTTCCATTGGTCCCCCTCACGTATTCTTATCAGATTATACGCGCTGCGGAGGTCCAATTTAGTGAAGACTTTAGCTTCTCGGAGCTGTTCCAAAGCGGCTGGTACCAGAGGAAGGGGATATCGGTATTTTACTGTACCGTTATTTAGGACCCTGTAGTCGATGCATGGACGCAGCCCTCCGTCCTTCTTGGCCACAAAGAAGAAGCTTGAGGCGGCTGGTGATTTTGAGTGACGTATGTACCCCTGACTCAGAGCCTCCCTTATGTAATCTTCCATTGCCTGATTCTCTGGAAGCGAGAGCGGGTAGATCCTACCTCTTGGCAACTGGGCATCTGGAACTAGGTCGATCGCGCAGTCCCATGGCCGATGCGGCGGTAGCTGGGAAGCTCTCTTGGGGCAGAAGACATCATGAAAGGAGCTGTACTCCTTAGGAATGTGGATAGACTGCTTCTCAGGAGGGCTCTCGACCGATGTTGCAAACAAAGAAATGGGGTTCCGACCTTGAAGAGGGAGATTTGGAAAACAGGCAGGTGTACATCCAGATCCCCATTTCTTTATCTCTCCTGTGCCCCAAGAGATGATGGGATCGTGCTTCACCAGCCACGGGCGCCCTAGAATGATGTCCATATTTGCACCCTCCAGAACCAGAAATTGAATCCTCTCTTGATGTAACAACCCCACTTGAAGAAGGATGTCTTCGCATTGTCGATGGATACGGGTCGAAGATCGAGTGCACTGGGTTATCGGTTGTATCTGGTATATATGCGAGGACGCCTCAGTACGGAGGTGGAGTTGACGACAGAGGGATTGGGAGATGAAGTTCCCTGCTGACCCGGAGTCGATGAGGGCTGTGACAAGGAGAGAAATAGAGGCAGTAGTTATTTGTACGGTGGTAGTAAGTGGTTTACATTGTTCAATATTCGTACTGAATACACTCACTGAAGTCCGAATGGGACGAAGGGGACACTCCATACGGGTGTGTCCACTGACACCGCAGTATAGACACAGACCCCGGGTCAGCCTCCTCTGTCGTTCCGCTGATGTCAGTCTTCCAGACTCTATTATCATGGGTTCTGGTTCTGGAGAGGCTGTTGACTCAGGCGATTGGAGGAGTGCAGACGAGGGGGGTGATGGTGTCCTGTTGATAGGAACGGAGACGATCGGAACATCGGAGAGAATGTTGGATGAATCTCTCCAGACCCATTGTATCATCTAATGTGGCCAGTTGGATTCGGAGAGTGGGTTCCAAGCCGAGCCGGTACGTGGTCAACAACGATCTCTCATTCCATCCACTTGCAGCTGCTAGAGTGCGAAACCGGAGAGCATATTCCTGTGTAGATAGAGTACCTTGCTTTAGATGATACAGCTGCTCTCCAGCGGCTACTTCCCCATCAGAACGTCCAAACACCTCTTTGAAATACTCCGTGAAGGTAGTGATGGAATTCATGACCGGCCCGGCTTGGTTCCAGATCGTCTCAGCCCATTTAAGTGCAGGTCCAGAGAGTAGAGATACGATGTAGGCGATCTTCGACTTATCTGTGGGATATAGAGAAGGTTGCATTTCGAATATGAGGGAACATTGTAACAGAAAACCATTGCACTCCCCCGCTCCGCCTGAGTAGGGCGCTGGTCGGGCCATGGGACTGGAAGGAAGGGCCGAAGAAGAAACTGTGGAGGCGGAAGTGCTCGGTGCTGGTGGTGCGTTGGAAAGTGGAACTGGTGGCTGTAGAATCCGCTTCAACTGGTCCACCAGCTCTTGAAGGTGATCGGGGGTGCTCATGTTGTCGTCGTTATGGGTCCGGGCTTCTGTTATGAAGCGGACAGGAGACAGAGGTAAGGAAACGTTAGGGTGTTTATTAAATGACAACAAGGAGCACATGAAGGATAGCCAGGAGGATCAGGAATGATGTTGGGGTCTTTTCCTCCGTGGCTGGGTAACAGGAATACACGAGGATGGACAGCACACACCAGATACAGCTGACAGAGGATGACACAGACTTGGAAGGACTGGAAGACAGGACGATTCGGGAGGACCAGGAAGACTAGGAGGAATACAAAGAGAACAGGTAAGTAAATCGTTTGTTTTAGCTGAGGATGACTACGCTGAGTGGTCGCTCAGTTGTCCGCTTTCGTCGAGACGAGCCCGGACAATGAGCGACTGGAGTGCTGTGCTTTTATCTGGTGCTCGTGAATGTGATGCAGCTGTGTGCTCATTAGAAGTCAGGTGATGGTGATCTTCGTGAGTGGGGGTCGTGAGAGCCTGACCAATCCATGACAGACGACGGCTTGATATATGGCTGGAGTGGTATTGATAGTAACTTATGTTTTGATTGCTGTGTGGTGTCTATTTATTGGTGTTATTTATGCATTTATATTTATGAGATTTACTGTGTGTTGTATTACAACTCTGGGTTGATGGGAAATTATGTGTTGCACAATTATGGTTTATAGCCCCTTGTTAACTGCCTAGTGGTTGTCATTTTAATTGCCTTAACCAATCATGCTAATGCAGTCTGCTAATAATCAATATATTATGAACATTTAATTCCATACCTGCTGCTCCCCTTCTGTGGAATTTTAATGTTTGAGATTATTGTATAAAATAAAAGTGAATCTAGTATTAAGTGAATTGAGTGATTGAATTTTGCTTAGTTATTGTGGCCCAAAATAAATACATTATTTTGTCCAGTAAAGAACTTGTGTTTTGTGTTTTGAATACTGCCCTTAATTTGGGATGGTTACAAAAACATTTCAACCCACAAGCAAAGATTCTAGATGTGCAATAAATGACAGCAGAAAAGAGAGCGAAATGAATGAGTGTGCAGTGAAAATTGTGGTAACTGCACAATAGGACAACAGTTTATTTTTTGCAATCTAAAATATTTTATTATCATTGACATAAGTTTTTTAATTAAACGTGTTTTTTATTTGAAATCTTTTATTTTTTAATTACCATGTTCTTAATTTTTCTTTAAAACTAAATAATTTTGATTGAATAATAAAGAAATGCATCTAACTCCATAGAGAGGCTGCTGTACGAGGACTGGGCCGCCTGTCAGTGCTCTGAGGCGCAGCTCGTTGAAAAGAGTAGGGACGGTACAGTATGGACAAATGACAGTCTATAAAAATCTCCAGTAACATACAAAAAAGTCGCTAGATTTGTTGCTAGTCGCTTTTTTGAAAACTTGTCGCTAGGGGGGTCTAAAAAGTCGCTAAATCTAGCGACAAAGTCGCTAAGTTGGCAACACTGGCTATTATAAATAATGTCTTAAATTTTACACTGAATTCTGTCCAAAACATATTGAAATGTTTTTTCTTTTGCTAAGATAAATACTTATCATATAACCTTAAACATTACGACTACAACCTTAAACATTTAAATGGCAAATTTTTGAACTGGAATGTGTCAGACCTATGACCCGATCGAGCAAAATTAGTCTTATTACCGTATAAACAGGGCAGCGTTAGTCATGTTAAATTTGCCAACTCCCTGTGTCTCATCTGTGTGGTCATCCTTGCCTTTCTTATGGTAAGCTTTGGTTGAAAAAGCCACGCACTGCAGTACGCAGGCATGCAATGACTAAAAGTAGATAGATAGATAGATAGATAGATAGATAGATAGATAGATAGATAGATAGATAGATAGATAGATAGATAGATAGATAGATAGAAGGTGTTCAATTGCGCAATGACAAGAAATAATTAGATCGCACAAACAAACACATGAAAGACTGTGGTTTAAAAAATGTAAGGAGTAAAAGTAAAAAGTTGTCAAAAATATAAATGGTGGAGTAAAGTAAAACTGATAACAGAAAAATCTACTTAAGTGCAGTAACAAAGTATTTGTACTTCCCATATCTGACAGTTCATAGTTAATCAGATGAGATGGAGAATGGTTATGGGTAAGCACAAAATATACAGTTCTTCTAGCTGTTCAGTGGTGTTTATAGCACAGCTGGACAGTCAAAGGGGGAAAATACTGTCAGAAAGAGCAGGAGGCTTGATTAAATACAAAACAAAAACAAATCAAAGAACCAGAAACACCATGAAAAGAAATAGAGGTGCAACAGATGGTTCTCTTTAATTATGTTTTCGTGTGAAAGATCGACACAGGCCCAGCTATGTATGAACACACTCTTCCTTACTCTACATTTTCATACCTTGTACATCAGAATATCCCATATGAGACTAGAATGCCTTCTATTGTCTATTGCAGTGGTCCTCAACCTTTTTATCACCACAGACCGGTCAAAGCTTGACAAATTTACTGCGGACTGGGGGGAAGTGGGGGTAGCAGTGTAGCGGTGTTTCTTAGGCTGTAGCCTACAAAACCATCAACCTTTTTCTCAAATGAAAAGAAGACAAAACATTGCTGTCACTCTGATACAAGTTTTATTTATGGAAGTTACAAAGCACTGCAGTGTTTGCATGTTGTCTGTTTGCCTGAGATAATTAGTCTACTGGAATTTGTATATTCCATACAAGCAGAAGCTGATCGGTCAATTCTTGTACGTGACTCGCGGTGCGCTCACGGAATTCATTCAACTGGGTGCGTTTTTCTGGAAGGCGCGAAAAGACGAGATATCCTAGTAGGCCGCTGTCATTTGCGATTTCTAGCAGTTGATCTTCTTCATGCAAAGACATGGTGAATTCACCTGATTTGTTGACAAATGGGTCGCGGATCCATTCCTTGGTAGTTTGTGGGTCTTTCACTGGGCTTTTTCCCTTTAGCAGAAAAACTTTCTAAAGATGTCTGTTTCTTACTAATTTTACTGCTTGTGTGTTAAGTTTGAGTGCTCAAGTGACTGAGATGTAAGCGAGAGAATGATAATTTCAAAATAAATTTTTTTTCAAAATAAAAGTGTTAGGGAAGCAGACGGACAAACAAGGTGAGTAAGTTATTAACGATGTTTATTTCCAACAGTGGAGCACACAAGGATAACTTAGGAGAAGTGAATGGAGTTTGGTTGATCTGATGATCCTTTGTGGCAGGTTGGACGACAGACACTGAGGAAGACCGAATGCACACACCAGAGGGCTTGCGGGGAAGACAGACTGACGATACACACAAAGCTGACAGGACATCGGGAACACTGGACAGACTGGAAGAAACAGAGTTTAGGTAAGTACAATTGCTGAGATCGATGGATAGTGATTACCAGGAGGTGTTCACTAAGAGTCCGCTTCATAGGAACGAGACCGGACAATGAGTGAGGTGAGGTGTGTGCTTATATAGTGAGTCTGAGTGATTGGGTGCAGCTGTGCGTGGTTAATACTCAGGTGAAGATGCTCATTGTGTGATACTGGTGGAAGAGCCTGGCCAATCCGTAACATTACCACCCTCCCCAGGGCCTGCTCCTGATGGCCTAAACTTCCGACGTCGTGGTGGACTACCTCATCCTCGAGGTGCTGGAAATTCGGGGTGATTGGAGTGGAACTCTTCCATAAGTGCGGGATCTAATATATCGGATGTTCTTTGATCCTGGTCGGTATGATATCGAAAATTGGAATCGGGAGAAGAACAAGGACCACCGAGCCTGACGGGGACAGAGTCTCTTAGCTTCTTTGAGGTACTGTAAATTTTTGTGGTCAGTAATCACCTGGAAAGGATGTTTGGCTCCCTCCAGCCAGTGTCGCCATTCCTCCAGGGCGAGCTTGATCGCCAGTAGTTCTCGATTCCCGATGTCATAGTTCCTTTCCACCGGGCTGAGCTTCTTGGAGAAATAGGCGCATGGATGGAGTGATGCTGGTGTACCGTGGTATTGCGATAGGATGGCTCCCACTCCAGTGGTCGATGCATCTACTTCAACCATGAAAGGTAGGTTAGGATCAGGGTGAGTCAGGAGTGGAGCTTGAGTGAAGGATTGCTTGAGGTTTTGGATGGCTGCGGCAGCTTCGGGAGGCCAGAAGAGTTTCTTGGGTTGATTTCTGAGTAGGTTGGTCAGCGGAGCGGTGATGAGACTGTAGTTGTGGATGAAACGTCGATAGAAATTGGCAAACCCTAGAAATCGTTGGAGTTCTTTAATGGTTGTGGGTTCTGGCCAGGAGACAACGGAAGTGACCTTCCCCTCGTCCATGCGAACCCCTTTTTGGTCGATGATGTACCCTAGGAACTGAACAGATGGTAAGTGGAATGAGCATTTCTCTGCCTTGAGGTATAACTGGTGTCTTCTGAGGGTTTGTAGGACCTCCGCAACGTGGTGGCGATGTTCGGCCTCACTCCGGGAGTAAATCAGGATATCATCAATGTAGACTATGACGGAGAGATGGAGGAACTCCCGGAGTACTTCATGGATGAAGTTTTGGAATACGGAGGGGGCGTTGACCAGACCATAGGGCATGACCAGGTATTCGTAGTGCCCTGTAGGGGTCACAAACGCCGTCTTTTCTAGAGTTGTTCCAGGGCCGCAGGGACGAGAGGAAGGGGATATCTAAATTTAATTGTTCCTTGATTCAGGACTCGATAATCTATACAAGGCCGCAACCCTCCATCCTTCTTGGCCACGAAGAAGAAGCTTGAGGCCTCAAAACTCAAAACTCAGAGCCTCCTGAATATACTCCTCCATGGCCTTAGTTTCCGGAAGGGACAACGGGTAGATCCTACCTTTGGGCATAGGAGCATCTGGAAGCAGGTCTACTCCGGGAGTAAATCAGGATATCATCAATGTAGACTATGACGGAGAGATAGAGGAACTCCCGGAGGACTTCATGGATGAAGTTTTGGAATACGGAGGGGGCGTTGACCAGACCATAGGGCATGACCAGGTATTCGTAGTGCCCTGTAGGGGTCACAAACGCCGTCTTTCACTCGCCCCCCTCACGTATTTTTGTAGGCGCTGCGGAGGTCCAACTTGGTGAATACCTTGGCGGATCGGAGTTGTTCCAGGGCCGCAGGGACGAGAGGAAGGGGATATCTAAATTTAATTGTTCCTTGATTCAGGACTCGATAATCTATACAAGGCCGCAACCCTCCATCCTTCTTGGCCACGAAGAAGAAGCTTGAGGCCGCGGGTGACGTGGACTGGCGAATATACCCCTAACTCAGAGCCTCCTGAATATACTCCTCCATGGCCTTAGTGTCCGGAAGGGACAACGGGTAGATCCTACCTTTGGGCATAGGAGCATCTGGAAGCAGGTCTATTGCGCAGTCCCATGGCCGATGTGGAGGTAGCTGGGAAGCTCTCTTGGGGCAAAATACTTCCTCGTATGCGGAGTAGATCTTCGGGATCTGGATAGATCGTTTATCGACTGGACTTTCGACAGACGTGACGTAGACGGTAAGGGGTCTCTGAATTTGAACGGGTAGGTCGGGAAAACAACTGGATCTGCAGTCTTCACCCCATCTCTTTATTTCTCCTGTGCCCCAAGAGAGGATGGGATCGTGCTTCACCAGCCACGGGCGCCCTAGGATGATATCCATAGATGCACCCTCCAGAACCAGAAATTGAATCTCCTCTTTGTGGAGCAATCCCACTTGGAAATTGATAGGTTCACATTTACAATGGATACGTGCCTGGGAATGGATATCGTTGGTTATGGGTTGAATCTGGTAGACGTGCGTCGAGGCTTCGGTGTTAAGCTGGAGGTGGCGACAGAGGGCGTACGAGATGAAATTTCCAGCTGACCCGGAGTCGATGAGGGCCGTGACTGAAACAGAGACAGAAGGAGTAGTTAACTGAACATTGGTAGTGTGAGGATGCATCTTTTCAATAGGAGAACTGAACACACTCACCAAGGAACGTGCTGGACGAATGGGACAGTCCAGTCTGACATGTCCTTCGGCACCACAGTACATACACAGACCCCGGGTCAGCCTCCTCTGTCGCTCAGTGATGGTGAGTCTACCAGATTCCACGATCATTGGTTCTGGTTCTGGAGGGATGGCTGACTCTGGCGAACGGAGGAGTGCTTGGGATACTGGTGGAAGATCATGCTGGTAGACCTTCAGACGATCAGAACAGCGGTGAGATTGTTGAATGAATTTCTCCAACCCCATGGTATCGTCGAGGGCTGCCAGCTGTAATCGGAGGCTGGGCTCCAATCCGAGCCGGTAAGTGGTGAGGAGAGATCGCTCATTCCATCCGCTAGCAGCAGCCAGAGTGCGGAACCGGAGCGCATAATCCTGAGTGGACATGGCTCCCTGTTTGAGATGGTATAACTGTTCTCCGGCTGCTACTTCTGCATCTGCGCGACCAAAAACCTCCTTAAAATACTTGGTGAATGTTTGAATGGAGCTTGTTACCGGCCCAGACTGTTGCCAGATGGTTTCAGCCCAACGCGATTTTGGACCGATCTGTGGGATATAACTCGGGTTGCATGGTGAATACCAGAGAACATTGTAACAGAAATCCATTGCATTCCTCCGCCCCGCCAGAGTAGGGCGCTGGTCGAGCCATGGGACTGGATGAGTGGGTGGACGGTGAAGAAGTGCTCGGTGCTGGTGGTGCTTCGGGAAGTGGAGCAGATGGTAATAAGACTCTCTTCAGCGAGTCCACCAACTCCTGAATGGGATCGTGAGTGCTCATGCTGTTGATTGTAGTAGGTCTGGTCTTCTGTTAGGAAAGCAGACGGACAAACAAGGTGAGTAAGTTATTAACGATGTTTATTTCCAACAGTGGAGCACACAAGGATAACTTAGGAGAAGTGAATGGAGTTTGGTTGATCTGATGATCCTTTGTGGCAGGTTGGACGACAGACACTGAGGAAGACCGAATGCACACACCAGAGGGCTTGCGGGGAAGACAGACTGACGATACACACAAAGCTGACAGGACACCGGGAACACTGGACAGACTGGAAGAAACAGAGTTTAGGTAAGTACAATTGCTGAGATCGATGGATAGTGATTACCAGGAGGTGTTCACTAAGAGTCCACTTCGTAGGAACGAGACCGGACAATGAGTGAGGTGAGGTGTGTGCTTATATAGTGAGTCTGAGTGATTGGGTGCAGCTGTGCATGGTTAATACTCAGGTGAAGATGCTCGTTGTGTAATACTGGTGGAAGAGCCTGGCCAATCCATGACAAAAAGATTGTTCAGACTCAGATAATTAACAAAATGGAAATAATTATTGATTTCTTGTGTGGCCCGGTACCAATTGATCCATCCAATGGATCCGATCCGCGGCCCGGTGGTCTATTGGGTACCACTCCATACCCTCCTTTTAGTTACAACTTCTCTTATTAGCATTTGATTAATTTGAATAAACATTGTTATTTTACAATTACATGATCTTTGATGTCCCAATCCACACTTTCTGTCCTGTTACAATGACTTGTAGGTATTTCACTTTGTGTCTTGATTTGAATGTTACTTGATGTTTTCCTTTCAATATCCTGTCTTTACAATTTCAAACCAAGCCACTTTGGTACAAATGACTTCTGTGTGGCTGGAACTGTCAATCTTATCCTCCTCCTCATCAAGAGTTCTGCAGGTGAGAATTCTTGACTCAGTGGGGTAGATCTATATGCTAGAGAGCTCTTTGAGGGTCTTGATTGATTCGGACTGCTCATTCCAAAGTACGTTCAAGATCTTGGTTGGCTCTCTCAGATTGACCGTTTCTCTGGGGATGAAACCCGGACTAAAGGCTAACAGTGGCTTCCAATAAACGACAAAACTCTTTCCAAAATTTAGAAACAAACTGGGGTCCCCTGTCAGAAACCACGTCCATTGGGAGGCCATAAATGCAAAAGACGTGATTAATGACAGCAGCCGCTCTCTCTCTGGCTGAGGGCAATTTGGGTGGAGGAATAAAAGCAAACAGAGCAAGCCAAAACAAAATCACGTATATCGCAAGCCATAGCTGGCCACCAGAATCGCTGTTTAATAACAAATGATGTGTGACTGACCCCCGGATGACAAGGCACTTTGGAAAAGTGTCCCCACTGTATGACATCAGATCGAAGCTCCTCTGGCACAAACAACCGGCCCAGTGGGCATCCAATTACCCCTTCCGAAGCTGCGCGAACCTTCAACTCGATTTCCCATGTGACACTAGAAATAAAAACTTTCTGTGACACAATGGGCTCGAGGGACGATGCGCGCTCCGAAGAATCAAAAAGATGAGATAAGGCGTTGGGCTTTTATTTTTAGACCTTGGTCAATACGAGATGGTAAAATTGAACGGTCTGAAAAATAAAGTCCACCGAGCCTGCCTAGAGTTTAATCTTTTGGCGGACTTTATGTATTCAAGATTCTTGTGGTCGGTCCAGACAATAAAAGGGAACCCCGACCCTTCTAACCAATGACGCCACTCCTCCAAAGCAACCTTGACAGCTAACATCTCTCGATTACCAATGTCATAGTTGCGTTCAGCGGTAGATAATCTATGAGAGTAATATGTGCACGGGTGGATCTTGTCATCCGAGGGGGAACGCTGGGACAGGATAGCACCAACCCCCACCTCTGAGGCATCGACCTCCACCACAAACTGCCGAGATGGATCAGAGGCTACGAGAATGGTGGATGAAACGAAGCAGCCTCTCAGTCTGGTAAACGCAGCTTGTGCTGCGCTAGACCATTTGAACAGAGTTTTGGGCGAGGTCAAAGCGGTCAGAGGCTCGACGAGCCGACTGAAATTGCGAATAAACCACTGGTAAAAATTGGCAAATCCATCCCCTCGACCGACAAGATGTACCCTAAAAAAGGAACTGTGCATGAAAAATGCATTTCTCCGCCTTGACATAAAGCCCATTCTCTAGCAGCCTCTGATGCACTCGCCTGACGCGTTGCACATTTTCCTGGAGAGAGTGAGAAAATATCAGTATGTCATCCAGGTAGACATAAATGAACTGATCTATCATATCTCGCAACAAGACATTGACAAGTGCTTGGAAGACTGTGGGAGCGTTGGAAAGCCCAAAGGGAAGAACGCAATATTCAAAGTGCCTCCTAGGGGTATTAAATGCAGTCTTTCATTCATGTCCCTCTTTAATATAGACCAAGCGTTGCGGAGATCTAATTTTGTGAAAAAGGCCGCCCCCTGCAGACACTCAAAAGCTGAAGACATCAACGGCAAAGGATAAGTATTCTTCACCGTGATGTTATTCAGCCCTCGATAGTCAATTCACGGATGGAGAGAACCATCCTTCTTTTTTACAAAAAAAGCCCTGCCCCCGCCGGTGAAGAAGAGGAGTGAATGATCTTGGCTGCTAGAGAATCAGAAATATATTTCTCCATGGCCTCCCTCTCTGGGACATTATAATTTGCCCTTAGGCGGAGACATACCTGGTAATAAGTCTATGACACAGTCATTGGGACGATGAAGAGGTAGAGAAGCTGCTCGAGACTTACTAAACACTCTCTTCTGGTCGAAGTACTCAATCGGCACATTTGACAGGTCTATGGGCTCCTCCTGTTACACAGAACAAGACACAGCAGAACAAGCAGACAAAAGACAAGACTCGTGACAACTCTCACTTTATGAAAACACTGAATTATGACCCCAGTTAATGGGGCTTGTGTAATACAGGGGCTTGTGTAATACTAGCCAGGGATGTCCAAGGACCACTGGTGTGGTGACCAGTGGAGTGAGTGATAGAGGGAAGAGAAAACCCATTGAGGGCGTGAACAGCAATAGGTTGAGAGAGGGGAAATACCGGAAGTTTCATACTAAAAGTAAGTGTAGAATCAATGAAATTACCCTCGGTACCAGAATCAATAAGTGCTAGACATTCATGAGGGTCAGAATCCCAGAACAGTTTAACTGATAACTGAGTGGCAGCAGAAGAGGATTTGTCCCAGGTGATTTCACCCGCCAGTAACTTCTTACCTACTGACGGGCACTTGTTCTTGATTGGACACAAGGCTACCACATGCCCTGCGCCTCCACAGTACAGACAGAGACCCTCAGAATGGCGACGATGCTTCTCTTTTACCGAGAGTCAGGATCTGCATGGGCTCAGGCTCGAAGGTAGATGTGTCCACCAGCTGCGAACGTGCGGAAAAAAAATTGTGCGTCGAGATGCGTTGTGTCCGTGGCGTCCTGCGTTGCAGCCTGTTATCCACTTGGATGGCCAAATCAATAAGACCTTCTAGTGTCTTGGGTAACTTTAAAGCATATATCTTGTCCTTGATGTAATCAGCGAGTTCAAGTAAAAACATATCCCATTGTGCCTCTGAATTCCACTTTGTCACGGTTGATGATGCATGCGCTCTTTCTGTCATGTCACATGGGGATTGTTTTGTAGTTCTGTTGTGTGTTGTGATCACGTGACTCACCACTAGGATCAGCTGATCTGGCTTCAGCCCAGCTGTTGGCACTTAGCTTCTTCTATTTAAGAAGTGTTGTTACGTGCTTCATTTTATTCCTCTGCCCAAATTACCCTCAGCCAGAGAGACAGCGGTTGCTGTCATTGATCACGTCTTCCGCTTACATGGCCTCCCGTCGGACGTGGTTTCTGACAGAGGACCTCAGTTTATCTCTAAATTTTGGAGAGAATTCTGTCGTTTATTGGGGGCCACTGTTAGTCTTTCTTCTGGTTTTCATCCTCAGAGTAACGGACAAACCGAAAGAGCCAACCAGGATCTGGAACGTATGTTACGATGTCTGGTCTCTCAGAATCCCTCCTCCTGGAGTCAGCAGCTCTCATGGGTTGAGTACGCGCATAACTCATTACCAGTGTCTGCCACGGGCCTATCTCCGTTTGAGTGTAGTCTAGGTTACCAGCCACCTATTTTTTCCAGTCTGGAATCCGAAGTTGTGGTCCCCTCCGCCCACGCCTTTGTCCAGTGGTGCCGACGCACTTGGAACAGGGCCAGACAGACCCTTCTCCAAGTGGGTGTGCGCACCAAGGCTAAAGCCGATCGCCACCGGTCTAAGCCCCCCGTTTACGTAGTCGGTCAAAAAGTGTGGCTTTCATCTAAGAATATTCCTCTCCGTTCCGTCTGTAATAAGCTTGCTCCCAAATTTATCGGCCCGTTTACTGTCACTAAGATTATTAACCCAGTGGCATTCCGCCTTAAATTTCCTCCCGCGTACAGAAGAATACATTCCGTATTTAATGTTTCTAAATTGAAGCCCGTTTTTCATACGGCCATTAACCCGCCCTGCGAGACACATATTGGATCACTCTCTTATCAATGATTACAATCGCCAGGTAAGTTTTTCTGGGAGCACCAGGAGGTGCTCTTAGAGGCGGGGTACTGTCACGGTTGATGATGCATGCACTCTTTCTGTCATGTCACGTGGGGATTGTTTTGTAGTTCTGTTGTGTGTTGTGATCACGTGACTCACCACTAGGATCAGCTGATCTGGCTTCAGCCCAGCTGTTGGCACTTAGCTTCTTCTATTTAAGAAGCGTTGTTACGTGCTTCATTGTCAGTTCGTTACACTTGTTTATGGTCTCTCTGTGTTTTGTCAGGAACCTCGATCGGTTACTCTGTTGGACTCTCAGTCACCTCCGATTTGACTACTTCCTCTTCCGAGGCTGGATGTTTTTGTGTGATTGCTCACTGAGCATTCTTGATTTCATTTATTAAATTTTACATGCAATTGGATCCATCTGACTATTGTGTTTCCTGAGCGTTACACACTTACACTCTGCAGCCAATTGGCGAAACTTAATAGAGAAATCAGCAACGCTCCGGTTCTCTGGACGAAGCTCAGTGAGCGCGCCAGCCGCTTCTCGGCCTGAAGCTGCCCGATCAAAACTGCCCGATCAAAACACAGACCCATAAACCGTGACACCTTTTTTTTTTTCTAGAGAGAATCAGAAAGCTGAAACTTTGTCTTAAAAATATTTCAAAACAAAATACTTTTAGGCAATATAGAAAATATTAATATGAGATTGGACAAAGTGAACATGATGCATCCCCTTTAACATGAATTGTGTTTGTCTTTATTTTCCAGTGCTCCACATGCCTGGATCACAGGATCCTCACTTGCATTCATTCACTTCGGAACAGACATAATCAGATGTTTGTGAAACTGTTTCTTGTGTATTAAAATTATTTGTATTTTAACATACAGTTAAATAAGATCACATGTATAAAATGTTTCGTACTTATGAGTTGCTAAATTGGTTTACTGAATGATCATTTACATTATGTTTTCATACTTGTGCAACATAATAGAATCAAAAAGAGCTTTATTGAGCTTTATCTGTCTTAGTAATAGTAGCTTGTACAACAAAATACATACATAGTGCAGACATGCATAGAAAAATAATAATATGAATAAATAACAATAGTACTTAAAAAAAGGAAAAAAAATTATATATATATATATATATATATATATATATATATATATATATATATATATATATATATATATATATATACACACAGTTGACGTCAGAATTATTAGCCCCCCTAAATTATTTGCCCCCCTGTTAATTATTTCCCCCAATTTCTGTTTAACAAAGAGACGATTTTTTCAGCACATTTCAAAACATAATAGTTTTAATAACTAATTTCTAATAACTGATTTATTTTCTCTTTGCCATGATGACAGTAAATAATATGTTACTAGATATTTAGGCAAGTTATTGTATAATGTTGGTTTGTTCTGTAGACTATTGAAAAAATAGCTTAAAGGGGCTAATAATTTTGACCTTAAAATGGATTATATATATATATATATATATATATATATATATATATATATATATATATATATATATATATATATATATATATATATATATACTGAGTGCAATGTGCATATAAGGGAATTGTAGGTGGTTTAGGTGTGAAAAAATGGCATGGGGGGACATTTTGGTGCACAGTACTGTATAGCACCGACCAGAGGGCAACAGTTGAAAGACAGAGTGGGCTGGGTGTGATAGGTCCAAATTGATTTCCTCAACCCTTTTCTTTTCTCTGGAGATGTAGATATCTTGGAGGGTGGCCAGTGGGCCACCAATAATCTTCAATGCAGTCCTGACTCTCTGCTGTACTCTGCTGATATCTAGTTTGGTGGCTGAATAAAACAAAACAGTTATAGAAGAGCACAAGACAAACCCAATGACAGCAGAGTAAAACTGTTTTAAGCAGCTTCTGTGGCAGGATGATCATCCTCAGCTGGTGGAGGAAATACAGCCTCAGCTGAACTTTTTTTTTTTGAGTGTTTCACTTCAGGTCCTGGAGAAGTTGGTGCCCAGGAACCTGAATGACATCCACGATTATCTTCACTGTTTTGAGCTTGTTGAACCTAAGGTTGTTGAGACTGCACCAGATGGCCAACTGCTCAACTACCATTCAGTAAGCAGGCTTGTTACCATCCCTGATGAGGCCAATGACTGTGGTGTCATCTGTGAACTTCCTTTTAAGGGATTTTTCAAAGCTTTACATAACTTGTCTTCACTTTAGATTAGGTCACAAAACTAAATGAAATTGTGTTAATAAAGTATTTATTAACATACAAAGTATCTATTACTATATGTCTGAATAATAAGCTGTATAAATGATATTTTTTAAGAATACAGTAGTTTAATCATTTACTTTTTCTGAATGATCTTAAAAACCACCAACTACTCGTAAATAACTGGTTTGTAAATAATGAAATACTCTAAGTAATGAAAACTTAAACATTAATATAGTAAGAAAATGCAATCATTAAGCACATTATATAAATGTATGCCTAAAGAAGTCATAGAGGCACAACATATAAATAAAAATATATTAATAATATTTCTATAAGTCTATAGATAGGTCACAAATTTATGACTTAGGATGATGCAGTATGTATATGAAAACTCAACCTTTAGTAGTTTTCAGAAATCATGTTTCTACATTCTACATTCTACGTTCTACATTCAACTGAATATCTGAAAAGGTCAAAAACTGTACATATTTATTTTTGCAAATTAATTCTTCTTATATACCTGTTTTAAAAACAAGACTGTTAAGATGTTGACTAATAATTGTACTTTTTTTTTTACAACAGAGATGATGGAAATTTTATTTTATTGGAAGAAGTACTTTGTTATGATTCCTTATCTGTATTAAATGGTTTAAAGAGTGGGAACTCATCTTCAAGGACTTTCTGTATGAAATATTACAAAATGTATACTAAATAAATGAAAGAAAAATGCAAGTTACCTTTTTATGGATGCCTAATCATTTCAAGTATGCATGGAGAAGAACAAGGCAGGCAAGCTGGCCAAAAGGGCATTAAACAAGATGAGGTACAGTTTTGTGCAACCGATTTTTGCCTAGGATTATAGCAATTATTACGATTTCCAAAATTTGTCTCAGTAGTCCAAACTGTGGCTGAAATTGCACACTGTGAATAGGTATTAAGTCAGTTCATTGTGATTGTTGAGGAAAGAAATAGAAGATACTTTGTTTCTCGGTTGTTTTTATGTTTTGTTTTTTTTTTCTTTTAACTCATTGTTTTCACTGGAACTAAAGAAAGTCATTCCAGTTTGGATTGTGTCATGAAGTAATAATGTCATTTTTTGTGTGAGCTATCCCTTCAAGTTGTAGTATTCACTGTCTTGAAAAACAACCTTCTAAAAACCACAGAGAAAGTTAATTAATCTATGATTCATGTTCTTCAAAAGCCCATTTCCCTTCCATTAATGAATAACAATGACGATTTTCATATACAGGTTTAACTTTTTGTTTGCAACACTATGATGCTAGAGCTTGATACTTACAATGGGAACTCTTAAACATTTGTAAACATAAAGTGAATGAAAATGCTGTGTATTTGTTCTGCACACACTTACAGAAGAACAAACGTCACAGACTGTTCAGAATTAGCATGGTGGCGTGACTGTTTCCAGGAATCCATGTGTGTCGAGGGTGTTGCCCTTTACAGCCAGCAAGGAGTTCAACATTACATCAAATTTCTTTAGCTTCATAGATTATTCATTTGTTTCAACTCTTACACAATTTCATCTGTTAACAAATTCCAGAACTTTTTCTCATGTGAATAAAAATAATTATGAGAGCATGTCTTTAAAATGATGTTTTTTGTGAAATCTACACAGTAACATTTTTTGCTTTTATAAATATACCGTTTAAAAAAAATATATATTAAAAAAATTAAAAATATAAAATGAATGATTGTGACTGAAAAGTACAGCAAGAAGGTCACTGGTCCGAGTCATGGCTGGATTAAGAAGCCTTTCTCTGTAAAGTTTGCATGTTCTCCCTGTGTCTGCGTGGGTTTTCCCTGAGTGCTCTTGTTTCCCTTACAAGTTCAATTCAATTCACCTTTATTTGTATAGCGCTTTTACAATGTAGATTGTGTCAAAGCAGCTTCACATAAAAGGTCATAGTAAATTGGAACAGTGTAGTTCAGTTTTTTAGTGTTTAAGTTCAGTTTAGTTTAGCTCAGTTCAGTGTGGTTTAAAATCACTACTGAGAGTCCAAACACTGAAGAGCAAATCCAACGATGCGCAGCTCTACAGATCCCGAACCATGCAAGCCAGTGGCGACAGCGTAGAGGGAAAAAATACTTCACTAATTGGCGAAAGTGAAGAAAAAAACCTTGAGAGAAACCAGACTCAGTTTGGCACGACCATTTTAAAGTCTCCGCTGGCCAAATGTCTTGTGCAGAGCTGCAGTCTCAGCGGTGGAGGCTGGAAGCTGGTCTCAGCGAAGACTCGTCTGTCCCTGGAGCGTCACAGGAATCAGTCTCATGTTCTCCACTCCACTGAGATCTTAAAGAGCGAATTGGATTGTAGCGAGACAGAAGGTTGGCTAGATAAACAAGCTGTCTAATATGACACCCAGATCTTTTATAGTAGAGCTAACGCTAACTTTGTATCCCTCTAATTGTAGGTCGAGTTGTGAGATCTGCTGTGTACAGGATTTAGGCCCAATAAGTAATAATTCTGTTTTGTCTGAGTTTAAGAGAAGATAATTGTTGGTTATCCAGTCTTTAACATCTTTAATACACTCAATTGGAAAGTTTAGACATCTCGTCAGGTTTAGTTGAAATATATAATTGAGTATCATCTGCATAGCAGTGAAAGCTGATCCCATGTCTTCTAATAATGTCTCCCAGGGGTAGCATGTATATTGTAAACAGCAAAGGGCCTAAAACTGATCCTTGAGGCATCCCGTACTTTACTGGGCTGACTTGTGAAGGCTGTCCATTAATATTCACAAACTGGTAACGGTCAGCTATGTATGACTTAAACCATTGTACAGCCTGTCCCTGGACACCTGTAGACTTTAAGCGATTTATGAGGATACCTTGGTCAATGGTGTCAAATGCCGCACTAAGATCAAGTAAATCTAATAGCGAGATGCACCCTTGGTCAGCAGCTAAGAGTAAATCGTTGGTTATTTTCACTAATGCAGTTTCTGTACTGTGATGAGCTCTGAAACCTGACTGAAACACTTCAAAAACATTGTTCGTCTGCAGAAAGGAGCATAATTGAGCAGAAACAACTTTTTCTAGTATTTTAGACATAAATGGAAGATTTGAAATAGGCCTATAATTAGCTAAGTTGCTGGGGTCCAGTTGTGGTTTCTTAATAATAGGCTTAATAACAGCTAGCTTGTAAGGATTTGGAACATGGCCTAAAGATAGAGAAGAGTTGATAACGTTAAGAAGAGGATCTCCTATAACAGGTAGCAATTCTTTCATTAACTTTGTTGGAATTGGGTCCAACATATATGTAGTTGGTTTAGAACTATTTATAAATTTATCTAGCTCTTCCTGTTCTATGATTTTGAAGCACTGTAGGTTATTTAGATTCAGTGGAATGTTTACTGGATCTGAAGTATAAGGCGGTGCAGAAAGTTTAATATCTCCTATTTTCTGTCTAAAGCCTTCTATTTTATTACTGAAAAAATTCATGAAGTCATCACTAATAATTTGTGGTGGAACATTTTGTTCCAAAGATGACCGATTATTTGTTAATTTAGCAATGGTGTTAAATAAGAATCTAGGATTGTTATGATTATTTTCTATCAGTTTGCGGAGGTGCTCAGCCCTGGCAGATTTTAGAGCCCTCCTATAGCTGGACATACTGTCTTTGTACGCAATTCTAAACTTCTAAATTCGTTTTTTTTCCATTTACGTTCCAGGGCACGGATTGCTGTTTTGAGAGCGTGGGTATGACTTCTATACCATGGTGCAGTTTTATTCTCTCTAGCTATTTTTAGTTTGATGAGTGCCACAGTATTTAGAGTGCTAGTAAAGATGGCATCCATACTGCTGGTTACTACATCAAGGTCATTTGCATTTACGGGTGCATTTCGAAACAGAGAAAGATCAGGTAAGTTATTTATAAATTCATCTTTGGTGGATGGAACAATAGTTCTACTAAGGTGATATATCGGAGCGGATCTGCTAATTTCAGGTAAACAAAGCTTATATAGTAAGAGGTAGTGGTTTGTAATATCATCACTTTGTGGTACAATGTCTACATCAATTACCTCAATTCCATTAGACAGGATTAGATCTAGTGTATGCTTTAAGCGATGGGTTGGACCAATAACGTTTTGCTTTATCCCTAGTGAATGTAGTAAATTCATAAACGCGAGCCCTAATGTGTCGTTAGCATCATCTATGTGGATGTTAAAGTCTCCTACAATTAGTATTGTATCAGTTTTAACCAGTAAGTCAGAGATAAAATCAGAAAACTCTTTTAGAAAATTGACATAGGGTCCTGGGGGTCTATATATGGTGATTAGAGCGAGAGATAACATAGGTTTTTGCATAGTGTCCGGAAGCATAACATTAAGCGCTAATACTTCAAAGGAGCTAAACATAAGTCAGTTTCTCTGATTAACATTAAGAATATCACTAAAGATTGATGCAACTCCACCACCACGACCAGTTTGACGAGCCTCATGTTTATATAAGAATCCTGAAGGAGTTGCTTCATTTAAACTAATATAGTAATTTAGTTTCAGCCAGGTTTCAGTGAGACAGAGTGCATTAAGATTGTTTTCTGTTATTACTTAATTTATGATAAGTGCTTTAGGTGCTAGTGACCTGATGTTTACGAGACCAAGCTTTATGAAATTTGTATTTTCATTTTTTAGTAGTTTTTCTGGTTTAATTCTTAATAGATTATTTCTGGAGCACACAGTACGTTTATTTCTTGATCTAATAATGCGAGGAACAGACACAGTCTCTATGGGGTTAGCCAGATATGCATTACTGTTATTTATGTGGGACGAATAGGAGTCTGTATGGCTAAATTGTGAATTTTGTAAATTTTTACTTATTAGTCAGATAGAGCGAAGTATTCTGGAGATGTTGTCCGACAGGAGTTCAGCTCCAGCTCGACTGGGGTGCAGCCCGTCAGCGCGGAAAAGCCTATGGGGCCGTGGTAGCCGGGTGTCGGCGTGAATGATGCCTGGGAGAGCCGCGCCCTTGGTGTGCTGGGCCTGGACAGAGAAACGCGCGGGGTTGAGGAAGACGGAGTATTGTAATTGTATTGTACACTTACCTCAGACGAGCGAGTACGGGGTAAGAGCATAGCCCGGAGCGAATCTGGGACTCCACTGCTTCCAGCTTCAGCTCCAACGCCTCCATCGATGCTTCTCCTGCACTCAAGGACAGACACGCAAGCGACATTGTACAAGGTGAAGAGCAAAGCCAGTAAATGAGAAAATAAGTGAATGAGAGAGGTCGGTAGCTTTAGCTGACCAGCAGTGCTAGCAGGCTAAAGCTACAAACGACAGGCGGATGCTCGAGAGGCAGAAGGTTTGAAAGTAGATTTGTTTGTATAAGTGTGTTAAGGGATTGTTCACCCTAAGTAGGAGAGACAAATATTTAGCGAATGTATTTAGAGGTATTTTATGATAAAAATGTAAATTACGAATCTAAAATCCAAACACACGCAACACACCAAACACATGCAACGAGGCTACCGTCCAGTGACCACACTTTTCTACAAGCCAAAGTCATGCTATGTAGGTTTATTGGATATACTAATTTGGTGTGAAGTGTGTGGGTGTTTTCAAGCACTGAGTAAGGGCATCAATGATGTAAACCAATTGCCAGAGTAACTGGCAGGTCATTCCACTGTGGCGACCTCTGGCAAAGCCACTTAAGGATGATTTAGATTTCTGCGTCGAGTGATTGGTGTGACCCACAGTGCCTGCTTTGTGCATAGTCGTGTTATACTTCTGCATGCTGTTTGTGTTGCTCTGCAATAACACTTGCAAAACGCTAGCAGGCAGTTGGTTTTTATCTTCTTCTGTGTTGAGTTTCTTTGCGGGTGTTTTGTATATGTAGCTAAAACTCGCTAAATTCAGAGGCGGGAACCGGTGGACATGAAACAACTTTAATCATAAGGTAAACACAAAACAAAAGTTTCCATCTAGAGCTCGTTTGCGGGACTCGACACTTGTAAAGAATCGCTCCATCGGGCTTGTGACTCTCAGCACCGCCCACACTTGCTAGAGACATTTACTAATATAAAAAAAAATCCTCTTAATTTTCAGGTATATGTTTTATTCAGTGGATGCCCTACTATCCACAACCCAGCACTGGAAAGCATAAGCAGAACTCTAACCAGTGACCTTCTTGCTGTGAGGTGAAAGTACTAATCACCGAGCCACTGTGCCATGGGATGTTTTAGTTTATTGACAATTTTTAGTAATTTAAAATAATATATGGTCTGGTTTGTGCCACAAAAAAAATGTTAATGAGCTGCCATTGTGTAGATTCATTAATATGAATATATTCATTCTTATACAATGTATTTTTTCTAATGTCAATAAAAGTAATTACAGCATGTTCAATGTCACATTGACTAAGTAGACATCAAGGTCCCACAATGTGATTAGCGTAAAGTGTAAATAAATAAAAATAATGTGGAATGCTTTCAATTATTTCTTTTTTTTTTACTTTTTTGTACAGTTCATTGTCTTATTGATATGCTAGTGCAAACACTTTTTCTGTTTACTCCACTTTGTTATTCTTGTTACTTAATTTAGTGGTTAGGCTCACACTGCTGTGTTGAAAAAAAAGGTGGATATCCTAAAGGTTTGAATGAAAATCATGAAATGAAGGCATTTTTTTAAAGGACCATGAAACCCCCCGTCTCAGCAGGGTAATTTCACACCTCTAGTTTGAACAAGAAAGTGGGTGAGTCCAGCTTTGTTTAGGTGGGAGTGTCCAGCAGCGAAAGAGGGAAGTGTGGCAACCCAAACACAGATGCAGGAGAGAGGGACAGTGATCTGGTGAGCAGCGTTTACAGCTGATCTGAGAGCTGTGTGGAAGTGGAGGATTTCTCTCCACTAGATTCTCACATTCTCACATTATCACATTCTCACATTATCTGGTTGATGACAGTGCAGATCCACTGCCTTATCATTTTTAAACTTTCAATACAAACACTCTCATAATGCAGGAGAAAGTGAAGATGTTCCTGATGAGGCGAATATTGCAATGGTAGTTATTATAACTGTATTTGTTAAAATAAACAAATAACTAATAAATACACCATTGTGCCTGCCACAAATACTGCACTGAAAAAGTGGACTGTTGTAATCGTAATTGTAATCTTAGCATGCTATATCTGTTGTGAAAACATCGGTCTGGCACCCCATCTCACACTGCACTTCGGGTTCAGAGGACAGATGTAACTGTTGTACAACCGTTTAAAAAGACACAGAACGAAGCATTTTCAATCCATAATATTGTAATAATATTTCTGTAAACTACTTAGTAACTTTAGTCATTTCAGTAATGTTTTCAAAAACTGAAAGAGTACTGTTGACAAAAACTAGCTTTGCCATCTGTAGAAACATAAATTACGGACATTGATCGCACACTTATCAAATCCGCAGAGACAGGACAACCAACACAAACTGGAACTGCATGTTTTTTTAAAAGAAGACGAGTGGCAAATCCTTATTTCACCATTTTTAGATTCGAAAAGCTCTCGGGTAAAAAAATGTTTCTTACAGACTGAGCTTTCATCACAGGGAAATGGAAAAAAATGTTTTCAAAACAAAACACCAACGACCCATGTCTCCAAACAATTCTTCTTCTTCCACTTGTTTGAATTACGGTTGGCAACACAACGTGGCGTCTCTCTGAACATTGTAACAGGTAAAAAGAGTCTTCGAAGCTTCAAAGCATATTAATGAAGTTGCATCTCATTCAAAATAGAGCATGCTGATTGGTTCGAACCAAGTCTTCATGAATTAATGCTGAAAACTCAATGACGTCAAATTGTACCGGCTGGTATAGACATCCAATCTCCATGCTGGAATTTACACAAGGATCTCATCTCATTACATAGCTACAAAATTTCTTTTCAAACTGAAAGAACAGATTTGCTCTAAACAATGCAAAAACAACCAATTTTCACTTTTTAGTGAAATATGCCCTTCACATGAACTACTTCAAGAAACTGACTTTTTAATCTCCTTAAAATTGTGAAAAAGGTAATATTGACACATTGATAGATGGCATTTGGGCTGTTTACAGATTTGTTTAATAGTTGATTACTTGTTTTGTACCTGATATACTTGACTGAAATAAATGTATTTATCTAATAAATTTGGCATAAAATACCTCCTTTTTGTGTAATTTCTTGTTCACACAGGTTAGTTTGCTTTATGTTAAAATCTATTTGTGTTCAGGTAATAGAATGATTTAAGTCAAACAACTGTATAGCTACTCAAATGGTTTGACTGACTTTATTCATTTGAGTTCAGTCAACTTAAACCATTTGCTGCAATCGGTTTCCTCAAACCATTTGAGTAGCTATACAGTTCATTCATTAATTTTCTTTTCGGCTTAGTCCCTCTATTAATCTGGGGTCGCCATAGAGGAATGAACCGCCAACTTATCCAGCATTTGTTTTACGCCGTGGATGCACTTTCAGCTGCAACCCATCACTGGGAAACATTCATACACACTTATTCACACACATACACTACGGACAATTTTAGCACAATTCACCTATATCACATGCCTTTGGTCAGTGGGGAAACCAGAGCACCTGGAGGAAACCCACTGCGCCACCGCGTTGCCAGCTATAGAGTTTTTTGACTTAAATCGTTTAAGTTAACTGAACTCAAACATTTCAAGTTCAGTTACCAAATCTGTATAAGTTACTAATACACCAAATGTTTGACGATATGAACTCAAATAATATAAGTGCATTTGATTCAATAGGGTATATGTGGAAGTATGCGTAAGGACTTTTAATTTGTCTGTAACCTGGGTTAAGCGATTCCGGTGAACTGTATGCCATTACCAAAAAATCGGCGCGTTTAAGGTCTGTTTTCTTTAAAAATCAGTGATCTCCACTGGCTGAGTCATATTCGATATAAACTGGGTCTCAGATTGTACAAGAAGTTTTTCCTTGACATGTCTTTAAAATATGAACATTAATTTTACCCCAGTATATTCAATGGAGCTTCTGCGCTAGCCTGCCGATCCTGACGGGTGTATGCGAGTAAGCGTTTTTTTGTCTCGTTTCATGCTTGATCAACTAAATGAATGCGAAAGTCTAATTAACTGCTTGCATTTTAATTACACTACAACATCGATGCTGCAAAAGGAACTGTATAAAACGGAAAAAAGTCACATTAACCGTTCACCAGAAGTGTATCAGTATGGGAAGAAACACTAGCTCTGCATATACGTTATCAGTGCCGTGCACAGACTTTTAAATGGGCAGGTGCTCACAGGGCCGGAGCAAGCTGAACTGCCGCTCAAGGTAAACGACTATGGTGACGGTCGTGAAAATCACAGAGGGCAGAGGCTCTAGCCACCGGGCTACCCCCCTGTGCACGGCCCTGTACCCTTAAAAAATGTGTTTTGGTGCTTCATGACACTTTAAGTGTATATATCCATGGAGAATCTTTAACATTGATGAGTTTTAGAGTCTTATAACTGCACAAAAGAAGTTCTTTAAATTATTAGAATGTTCTTCACCCAAAAATTGTTTTTCTACAACCCTGCAGCAAAAAACCAAACAACAACAATAAAAAAGTATTTTATTTATCGAGCATGCATTAAATTGATCAAAAGTATGTGATTCAAAAATTAAGACATTCATTGGTTTCTTTCAAATAAATTCTGTCCTTTTGAACTTTTTTTTTTCATAAAGGACTATAGTATTTGCTTCTGCAAGGTCTTTCCAATCACATTGGTAATGTATATTAAATTGCCCCTTGATATTTAATTTTGCATTGCAGAAGTCAGATAAAAACTGTAAAACTCTGGAAAATGTCTTTAAAAAGATAAATGCTGGAGCAACAAAACATGAATATCATTACTGAAGAATTTTTGCCATGTGTGGAATGTTTTTTTTTTTTAACAACAACTAAGAAATTAGCAAAACAGAAAACACTAAAGAACAGTAACTGGTAATCGTTCACAGAGCTTTTTCCCCAGAGCTCTGTACTGCTGCTGGGAAAGTAAGGCCAGAGGAATTTCCTCACAACCAAACCCTATGGAATGTATTTATCAGAGCATGTGATGTGCCAGAAACTTGGGAGCTCCAGCTTTCCACAATGGACAAATGTCTTATGTAAGTTTGGAGACAAAGCACCCAAAAAGGAATGCTGCCTTTGATTGTCCGTGTGTTAAATGGACAGCAAATATAGAACAGATATCAGGCTACACCAAGACTGCATTTATTTGCAGATATGTTTTAGAATTGTATATATTTTAAAACTTAATTCATGTGATCAAGAGTTGAATTTTCTGCATTATTGCAGCAGTTTTTCCTGTTACATGATCCTTTAGAAATTATTATAATATGACGGTTTGCATAAAACATATAATTGTTTATTCATTCATTCATTTTCTTTTCAGCTTAGTCCCTTTATTAATCTGGGGTCGCCGCAGCGAAATGAACCACCAACTTATCCAGCATATGTTTTACGCAGCGGATGCCCTTCCAGCTGCAACCCATCACACCCATACACTACGGAAAATTTAGCTTACCCTATTCACCTATACCACATGTTTTTGGACTTGTGAGGGGAAACCGGAGCACCCGGAGGAAACCCATGCGAACACGGGGAGAACATGCAAATTCCACACAGAAATACCAACTGACCCAGCTGAGGCTTGAACCAGCGACCTTCTTGTTGTGAAGCAACAGCGCTACCCACTGCGCACCACGTCACCTTAATTGTTTATTGTTATAATTTTATTATTTGTTGGGATTTGTCTAAACTTTGGTTGACATTAAAACATTCTTCTCATGTTATTAGCAAACAGCTTTCAAGGACTAACAGGATAACGTAAATCATGTGGGATTTAGTGAGCAGTCGACAAAGACAAAGAAGGGAAGCGTTAAAGAGATGGAACAAACAAATCACTTTTTTGTTTGTCTTAAAAATGAAAAGGTCCTCCCAGAAATGTACTTGTACATTTTTTCATACTTTCAAGGTATTGGAATTACTGTAATGACTTTCAGCTTCTACAAACATGCACAGCTCCTCTTGGGATCACTACAATTCTTTAAATAGAAGATTTGTGTCACACAAGTACACCAAAGAACACACACACCCACCTACACACACACACACACACACACACACACACACACACACACACACACACACACACACACACACACACACAAAAACAAATATCTGATCTAACAAATGTAAGTTAATATTACTAAATATTACTAAAGCACATTTTATAAATATGTACTGTTTTAGTTTTTAAATCAAAATGTATTTTAACTTTTGAGAAAGTCTGTTTCTTTGTCCAATTATTTGTTTTTAATCAATTGTGCAATTTATTAGCAACTGTTGAGTAAAGCATTTTTATGCACTACATTGATTGTTAAAATTCATTTTATAACAAAATACTATTTCTAGGTCAAAATTGTTTCTACACCATATTCCTTTAGTCTATGTACATACTAAACAATTATTTTTCAAGTTGTAATTAAAAATATAACTACAAATTGCAGTAATTTGTAACACGATACCAGAAACGAAGTTGAAGATCCAAATGCAGCAAAGCAAGGGTCTGGAAACACAGGACTGAAAATCATGACAAGGAAAATACAGCAAACCAAGACTAAGCAGAGTGTAAGTGTGAATCAGATGCATATACAGTCCTGGTAATCAGTTAATCATGAGATTCCAGCTGTGTGTGAATAATCAGGGGAATCAGGAACTGGTGTGCGTGTGTGAGGTGCATAATAATATTTGTAGTCCAGTTCAGTGACAGAAGTGTAGTTCTGCAGTGATCTGCAAGGATTAGATTGCTGGTGATCATGACAATCTGAGTCCAAGCACAACCCTTTTTGCAATTGGTGTTAAAAATATATCAAATTGACTTTATTATTGACATAAAAGGGCTGGTTTATATAAGCCAATTAAATTGACATCAAAATCTTGACAAGCTGTTGATTCAATGTAAACAGAATGCCGAACATTTGGCTACCATAACCTATTGTCTGGGTGGTCTTAATTATCTATTTTTTACTTAGTAACCAAATACATTGCTGTCTAAACAAAATTTAAATTGATGTTACATCTTTCTGATGAATTCTTAACTAAGAATTTATATATCTCACTGGGAAACACCTTTAGATGGTACAATGAAAATGTCTCATTGACATTTTATTTACTATATTACAACAGACAAACAACATTTCCTCTTTATTTTATTTTATTTTTGCCATGCTTTTGTTCTTAGGACAATGGATAGATGACAAGTGGGACCAGCAAAGAACCACAAGATGGGAATCAACGTTCATGACATTACACCCATGCTTAAACAGTGCTTATTTTGTGTTCAATCACTTAGCAGAAGGAATATATTCGAGATTTCATTGATCCCTCCATATTATGAACAGGACTGCTGACCCTTCCAACCTGTGGTGCCATTCATTTAGCGCAAGTCGGATGGCGAGTTGCACTCCATGGGTGAAAGGCGGTGAGAGTAGAATGCGCACAGATGAATCTTATTGTGCATCTTTGGACATGCCAATATCTGAGGAATCTACCTTGACACTGAACTAGTGTTCAGGATTGGGGTGGTGAGAATGGGTGCCATGGACAATAATAGTTTCAGGCGGTCAACAGGCCGAATTAGACCCTACAAAAGGACACATGGCAAAATTAAGGGCTGTGAGCTGGGCTGTGACTTGGCTGAAGTTTTGAATAAAACGGCTACAGAAATTAGCAAAGCAATGCTCATTTATGTCTTTCGGATGAGACGTTAAACCGAGGTTCCAACTCTCTGTGTTTAACCCCGACATCCTGGCCATATTTTCCCACTGGCCTCTGTCCATCATGGCGTCCTGACCATCCTCATATGATAATTGGCTTCATCCAGTGTTGGGCAGTAGTGTCGCTACAAGTAGTGACGCTATTAGCTTAACTACATTTCTCAGTAGCGTGGCGGTAGCGTCGCTACTTTCTAAATCAAAAAGCTTTTCAGTAGCAAAGCTATTTTATTAGTCAAGTAGCGCAGTAGCGTCCACACAAGCTACATTTACCGATCATAGATCAGTAAGTGATGGCACCGACATTCGCGGAGCTGTGAGCCCAGTGTCTAGCCTACGAAAGTAAATCCATATGATGGCGAGAATGACGATTTCTTCTTCTTCCTGTTCTATTCGACAACAAAGTTTTTGGTGTGTTACTGCCACCTCTGGTTGGTGATGTCACCAACCGAAACTTGCTTGATGAAAAGATGACTGAGGGAGAGCAGCTATTTCTGAAACAGGATTCCTCGTGACATACCTCGAGAAGTACATGTTAAGAGGTGTGTGTGTGTGTGTGTGTGTGTGTGTGTGTGTGTGTGTGTGTGTGTGTGTGCGCGTGTGTGTGTGTGTGTGTGTGTGTGTGTGTGTGGGTGTGTGTGATAACATTTGATAATTATTTGAATATAGTTTTCTATTTCAGGGTTTCCAAATGTTAGCGGGTGCATTAATGTTATTAACTTTTAAGGCTCCTTCAGTCAATAAAGGAGACTATGCTAACAAGAAATCTGTCCATAGTATAAATGTGCAATAAAAACTTAATTTTCTGTTCAAAATCTTTTGGTGTTACAACTAGTAACTCATTAGTGATTCTACTAAATAGCTAATATGCAATGTGCCCCACCTTATCACTAATGTTGAGGATAAATGGTCAGGGTCTGTATATAAAGCCAGAATTTACATGCAGCCCTGTATTAGTGTTTTAATAAGCTTATTATTCTTTTTAATTCATTTGGATTATACACTTTCTATCATTACTGAGCACTACAATGCTTACCTGCTGGGGGACAGAGGATAACCTTGTCTGCCCTATATGATGACACCCTACTCTGGGCCAAGCTGAATTGTGTCTGTGGTCCAGGTTCAGAGGAACCAAGCAGACAAAAGAGATGGAACAGTGCTAAGAGACATGATTTGTCAAACATTTTTAATTAAATTGTTTGCACTAAAGCACTGTTTATTTAATGAAAGGCCTTTTTACATTACTATATACAGTTGAAGTCAGAATTATTAGCCCCCTTGAAATTATTAGCCCTGTTTATTTTTTCCCCCAATTTCTGTTTAACGGAGAGATTTTTCAACACATTTCTAAACATAATAGTTTTAATAACTCATTTCTAATAACTGATTTATTTTATCTTAAGCCATATATACTATCAATACACAGTACTTTATTATTGTAACCTTAAGAAATGAATGGCAGGAAAAGTAAATGCTTGAATTAAAAAAGGATGTTAAAGTTAAGTTAAATTTAAGCCCAGCGAAGTCGATGGTGCTTCTGGGCACTGTTGACATAGGGCTTTCTTTTGGCACAGTAAAGTTTTCACTGGGATTTGTAGTCGTAACTATATATTGTGGTACTTGACAAAGGTTTGCCAAAGTAGTCCTGAGCCCATGTGGTGATATTATAGATGCTAATATCGATTCTGGATGCAGTGCCACCTGAGGGATCAGAGATCACGGTTGTTCAGCTTAGGCGTGCGCCATTGTCCTTTACGCACTGACATTTCTCCAGATTCCTTGAATCTTTTAATTATGTTATGCACTGTTGAAGGTGAAATATCCAAATGTCTATCTTTCTTTGAGGAACATTGTTTTTAAATATTTAAATAATTTTCTCACGTATTTGTTGACAAACTGGCATTCCTTGTCCCATCTTTGCTCCTAGAGGACTAGACCTTTTTGGATGCTGCTTTTGTACCAAATCATAATTACTATCATCTGTTGATATCACCTGTTTCAAATCACATCATTTAACCAATTTACCTGATTATTAGCCCTAAATTTCTCCTGTCCGAACTTTTTTTGCAATAGGTTGTAGTTCTGAATGACAGGAAATTATGTGTATTTACAAATAAAATGAAGTCCCTACTGAAAAAAACAGCTTAAACCAGCCATTTCCAGCCTGGTTTTAGCTGGTCAGGCTGGAAAATGACTAAAACCAGCTAAACCAGCTAAAACCAGCTTGACCAGCCTAGCCAGGCTTGGAGCCCAGCCAAGACCAGCTATGTCCAGCTTAAACCAGGCCGGTCAAGTTGGTTTTAGCTGGATTTAGCTGGTCATTTTCCAGCCTGACCAGCTAAGACCAGGCTGTTGTTATTTGCAACAAACAGGAATTACAAATAGAGTACATATTTAGATATGTATATCATACATAGGCTAATGTATATGTGCAGTGGATATGTACATTTACAAATGTGTATGCAGAGTGTAGTGCAATGATTATGTTCTATATTAGGTGTGCAATATAAAAATAGTGTAATGGTTATGGGGAATGTAAGTTATGGGGAAGAGTGTAGCGGTGTATGGGGTGGACAGAAGAGTCTGTGGGGAGCAGAGTTCAATATGGAGACAGCTCTGGGTAAAAAGATGTTCCTCAGTATACTGGTTCTTGTCTGGGGAAACCTGAAGCACCTGTCGGAAAGCAGAAGAGAAAAACAGTATGTAGGCAGTATGGGAGAAGTTCTTAAGAATACTGCAAGCTCAATTCAGACAGTCTTTCTTCTGGAAGTCCTCAATGGCTGGAAGTGGAGTCCTTGTGATGAGCTGGGCAATTTTCATCACTTTCGCCTTACTCTTCATTACAGAGCAGTTCCCACACCAGACTGTTACACAGTTAGTTAGGATGCTCTGTATTGTGCAGCAATAAAAGTTCATCAGGATGGCTGAGGAAAGCTGGTTTTTCTTTAGTTATCTTAAGAATTAGAGGTGCTGGTGAGCCTTCTTTACCTGGAGGCTGGAGGCGTTGGTGGTTCAGGACAGGTCTTCCGTGATGTGTGTCCCCAGGAACGTGAAGGATGAGATAGACTCCACGGTCATCCCATTATTGTGAATGGGATTCTGAGAGCCTCTTCTTCCCTTCCTGAAGTCCACAATGAGCTCCTTGATCTTTGTGGTGTTGAGGAGCAGATTATTGTCTGTGCATCAAGTGGCCAGTATCAAGTGCTGTATCTCCTCCCTGTTGGCAGTCTCATCATTGTTGCTGACCAGACCGATCACATAGTAGCATCTGTAAACTTGATGATTGTGTTAGATTCACACAGGTTTGGAGTTGTGTGTGAAGTGGGAGTAGAGGAAGGGGCTCAGCACACAGCCTTGAAGTACACCAGTGTTGAGCATGACAGTAGTGGAGCAGATGGGACCTGATTTGACATTTTGGGGTCTGTTGGTTGCAGAGTAAAATATTAATATCCAGGTCTCTAAGTTTGATAATTAACTTAGAGGGCATGCCAGTATTAAATGATGAGCTGAGTGCAGAGTGCAGAGCTATGGAGAGCATGCATCCTTTATGCTCCTGTTGCCATGGTAGGCAAACTGGGGTGGGTCCAGTGTAGATGGGAGAGAGTCTTTCAGATGTGCCAGTAGTAACTGCTCAAAGCAAATCATAATGATAGGTGTGAGTGCTACAGTGTGGTAGTCATTCAGGCATGTTGGGCTAGAATGTTTCAGCACTAGCACGGTGGAAGTGGACTTAAAAGAGGTTGGCACAACTGCTTGGTTAAGGGACATGTTAAAAATGTCTGTAAAATCCCCAGCGAGCTGCTCTAAACATGCTCTGAGAACACGGACAGGGATGTCATTGGGTCCAGCAGCCTTGTGCACGTTGATCCAGCTCAGTGTGGTGTGAGGAGATGATTATGATGGGTGAGTTGTCAGTTGAGGGAGTGATCCTGGTGGCAGATTCTTTATTGTCTCTCTCAAAGTGAGCCATTGCTAGTCTATGCTAGTGTTGACGCAATCCAGAACAGAGGACGTGTAGCTGTCTAGGTCTGTTTGAGAGGCACAGGTTACCTGGGAAGCAAAAATTCTCCAGTCTGTATGTTAAAACCTGTCCTGGTGTGTGGCGTCTACCCTCACTGGCCTCACTTTGATGGTCCTCACTGATGGCTTCACTCAGTTGATGAGGGCTGAGTACTTGGGGGGTTGAGGATAAAGAAAGGTGATCTAATTGTCCCAAGTGGGGGAGGGGGTGACAGCGTAGGCTTCAGCCATGTTTGTGAATACATGGTCCAAAGTTTTGTTTCCTAAGGTGTGACAGAAAATATTTTGGTGAAATTTAGGCAGCACTGCCTTTAACTTAGAGTGATTAAAACCCACACTAACAGAATAAAAGCATAGATGCCACATAAATTGTAATGTCTGTAATGTTGTAAAGTGGTTAGACAGGGCTAGACAGATTCCAAGTTTTTTTGCATGTAAGGTTTTCTTTCTAATATGCAGGACCTCTGTTTTATCTGAACTAAGGTTTAAACAGCCCCTATTATGGGTTTTTGAAAATGACCTTCAATGCAGTGTGTGACACAGCTCTAAGTGAATGAAAACATTCTTAGAATTAATACAATAACTTACCTTGCAACGAGGAATTGCCTGCCATTTGTAAAAGGAATGGTCAGCAAAGGCTATTAATGTGTGGGACTTTGTGAACTGACAAAATTCTTGTCAAGGTCTGACAATCTATGGACCAGTTTCTTCTTCCTTTGGATCACAAGCTGTAAGTGTGACTAAAATTGTTGCCTCCTTGTTTTCTCTACCAAAATATTTATTTAATTGTGTTTTGTTACAGTACTTTTTACTAATCGCTCTATGCAGCTAGTGTCTGTGTCTGATTAACTCTTTATTTTCACATATTTTTTATATTCACATATTGCATCTAAAACTATGTTGAAAATGTGACGCGTGCTACTTTCTTTACTGATTAAAATGCATTTGTGAGCTTGTGATCCCCTGCGGTTTGCCGTTGATATGGCCACAATCAGCTGTTCTTACAAATGTGCTGTGGTCAGTTTTGGATTGGATTAATACTGATTGTGTGTTGTTTGGTGTTTAACTGCAATGCTTTAATGCACTCCTGCGTTAGACTCACCAATATACTCTGCACTCTGGCTACTTCAACAATGTTGATAAGCCATGGTGGGCATTTCTTTCCATCTCAAGCTGAACACAGTTGACCAATCACAACAGACTGTGTCATCGGACCAATCACTGCAGATTAGCATCTTGCAAAGGAGGGGTTTGGAGCAAATAAAATTGCTGAACACATTATATGGGAATCATTGAGATAAGTAAATAAAAATAAATGCATTTTAAAAGACAATAAAAGTGTTTTTTGACCTTGCATGCATATCAGCTTGTTGTTGGAGACCCCCAAAAGCAAAATACGACCTTTTATAATGCATAATAGGGATTCTTTAAGACGTATTTAATTATCCAATTTTTTTTTTATATCAGCTATACAATCTGTTAATTTTATGAATTTGTACAAATGATTGAGAGTTAAGAGGAGCTATAGAGTTGTGTATCAGCATAAAAGTGGAAATGTTTTTAAAGATATCACCTAACGGTAGCATTTATAATGTAAAATGTATAAGACCAAGAACTGAGCCTGGGTACTCAAGTGTACTTTTGATCAGTATGATGCCTCTTCATATATTGACTCAAACTGATTAACTTTAGATTTAAAAGACCTGAAGCTGTCCCAATACATTTTAGTTTTAATTTTTAAGCCTATTAAGAATGTTATGATAAATAGTATCACATGCAGTTCTGAGGTCCAATAACCCTAAGAGAGAAATGCATCCATGATCGGACAATAGGAGAATCCCTAACTCTTAGGTCGTTCTTAACTCTGCTGTTGTTGTGCTATGAGATGCTCTAAATCCAGATTGGAATTCATCACAAGTATTGTTTTTTTATGTAGAAAGGAACATAGTTGAGTAGATATGAGTTTTTCTAGTATTTCTGATAGAAAAGAAAATGGGTCTGTAATTAACTAATTCTTTGGGATCAAGCTGTGATTTATTAATAAGAGGCTTAATGACAGCTAGTTTAAAAGCTTTAGGCACATACCTTAAAAGCAGGCATAAATTCAAAATGTTAAGAACAGGTTCATCAACTTCTGAAAATGGAATAAAATAGAATAGAATAGAATCTAACATAGACATTGTTGATTTGGAGGAATTTACCTGTATAGACAGTTCTTTCTCACCTACTGCTGAGAAAGTCTGAAGTTTACCCATTAATGACCTACAGTTATCTAATTGGGATGATGCTGTAGGTTGATGGTGATTATTTTACCTCTGATATCATCAATCTTGCATGTGAAAAAAATCCTAAAGTCATTACTGCTATGTTGAGAAATGCACGCTGATGCTATTTTTAGTTAGATTGACCCCTGTGTTAAACATGACCCTATGATTGTGTCGTTTTTTTATTATTAAAGCAGATCTGATAGGCTTTATAACTTTTCTAAAGTTAAGTATACTTTCTTTCCAGGCTAAATAAAACCCTCTAGTTTTAATTTCTTCCATCTATGTTAAATTTTCTGGGCTGCTTTCTTTAAGGTTTGAGTGTGCTCATTGTGCAACGTCATCAGATTTTTCTAATCTTTTTTAAATGTAACAGAGCAACTACGTCTAAACTTCTAGAAAGGACAGAATCAATAGTTTCATTTGCAGCGTCAAGCTTTTCTAGGCTGTCTGAAATGCTACGGAAATTAGAAAGATCAGGTGGTTACTGACAAAGAAATCTTTAGTCCTAGAGGTAATCGTTCTACCATATTTATAAATAGAAGCTGGTTTTGTAGACCTATCAATGCTCAATAAACAAGAAATTAAATAGTGATCTGAAATGTCATCACTCTGCTGCACAGCTTAAACATTATCAATATCAATACCATATGATATTATTAGGTCTAAGGTATGATTATGCCGATGATTAGGCCCTAAGATAATGCTGTTTCACTCCAACAGAGGTGAGAATGTCTAGGAAGGCCAGACTCAATGCATCTTTTTCAGCAAAATGTTTTGTAAAGTTGGTAGGGTGCCCTGGTGGCCTAAATACAGCTGCTAATATAAATTTAGATTGAGATTTGTTGTTTATATTGTACACTGAAATATACAACACTATTACTTCAAATGAATGTTATTTGAAGCCAGATCGCTGAGTGACATTAAAATTATTACTATATATTATGCCAATGCCTCCACCTTTGAAAGAGAACTCCACCATACGCAGCCCATGTTTATAATCATCTAGTTTAGCCAAGTTTCTGTTAGACAGAGTGAATCTAGCTTTAGATCAGTTATCAAATCATTAAACAAAAGAGTTTGATATGAGAGTGATCTGGTGTTTAATAGTCAGAGATTTATATTTTGATCAATCAGATTGTTACTTTTGAAAGGATTTAGGATTTTTTTTTATTTAGATGTTAGGGGAAAAGACACAGTCTGTCAGAATCAGAGGCATGACAATCTCATTCATAGCCTTATTTCAATTGTCAAGGGTTGCAAAAATCTATTTAACATATCAATTGCTCGTAATTTTTGTAAAATGTTATTAGTTATTTTAAAATTAGAATAAGACATTGAGTGACTTTTTGTTTTTATTATTATTATTTGTTATATTTTTTAAAATTATGATCTTAAAAAAGTTGGCTAGGGTCATGCATTATAGGCTTTGCATTATAGAGCTAATTAACAGAGGAACTGAGACTGCATTCATATCATGAAGCAGATACAACATCAACTTATAATCATAAGGTTCTATCTGACTTTTTTGTCAAAATTAAGTTATTCATATATTCTTATTAAATGAAAACTTACTTACATAATGTGATGTTTTTTATAAGTTGCTTACATTTTAAGACTTTTTATTTAAAAAACAAAAAAGGTTTTATCTACAAAGTCAAACTCTAACATTGGTTGTATAAGGTTCTTATAATGAGCCAATCAGGATCAGCTTTCTTTGTCATTCTACCCTCTTCTTCATTGCATCTTGTACAACTCAGGAATATTTAGGTAAATCTATGCAGTTTAGCTGGTGTAATGTAAGTTTGTAGGTGCCATTTATATTGTAGTAATTTACAACTTGTGCTACTACTATAATTTTGGGCAAATAAACAAGAATCTATCCATTCTTCTTTAGATATGTCTTCTTGAAGATAAGGAGGATAAGTAGGATAACGAGTTATCTTTTGATCCCTCTAAGAGTATATTATAAAACATTGATAGATTACCCCTATCTCTTAAATGTTTTAGAGTGTGATCTTCTATGATAGACAATGATATTTTTGAATGCGCTTTAATTTCTGAATGTATAAAACCTCTTACCTGTACATATTTTTAAAAATGTTTCTGGGGGATATCAATTTTTTTCACCAATCCAATTAGCAAATTTACGATAATTTTGATCATTTACATTTAGAGTACATTTAGGGTCTCTGTCATGTTAATGTATGAAAGAGAACTGTTACACACATATTGTTAGCTATATGGAATGCAAAAACTTTGAAGCTCAATTTCTCAAAATCATTTAGAATGCAGAAAGAACCTTATAATTCCAAGGCAATTTCTTTCGAGGTGTCAGTGCAGAAATTAATAATAGACCTAATACAAAATACAATAAGATTAAATTATGGAAAAAAAATACCATGCCGGATCTGGGCTATTACTGTGCAGGATCTGAACTGGTACCATGCTAGAACTGGTCTAGTACTATGCCTGATATGAGCCAGTAGCAAGCTGTTTCTATGTCAGTTCATGTTGTAAGATTATTATATCCAGATCCAGAACAACATTTGAAATAAACAGGCCCAGATATGGCACAGTACTGGACCAGATCCAGAATCAAATCAAGATCTGGTCCAGATCCAGAACATAACTGAACCAGATCTGGGGCCTCATTTATAAATGTGATGTATCCACAAAATGTGCATATGCCACTTCTTAAGTAAAAGTTGTGATTTATTAAAAAACAAACGTGATAGTAGAATATGCAATGCTGTAAGGAAACTCTAAGTAAACATATTTAGATTCAATACTGACTGAATTTAACTACTTTAAATAATCATATAAGCCATAATAAATAATGAAAAAAATTAATTCTGGTGTTTGTTCACTTTTAGGAAGGTTTCTATAAATAGTTTTATTTATTTATTTATTTATTTATTGTTTGTTTGTTTGTTTGTTTGTTTGTTTTTGCAAAGATTGTGTGTGTGTGTGTGTGTGTGTTTGTGTGTGTGTTTGTGTGTGTGTGTGTGTGTGCGTGTGCGTGTGTGTGTCCTAAGTAGTGGGGGAGATTTGGGACCTTGTTTTTTCATTTGCTTGTTTAAAACTAAGTGTGGATTTTGAGTCAGTCTTCAACAAAATTCCATTACTTCTTAAGTTTCAACAATGGCATTCTGTAGTTCTGTAGCTTCACTATAAGATTCGCTATACCTTACCGTATGTTACTATAAACTCACCTTGTCATTTATATGAATGTAGGAAGCAATTCACTCCAACACTTACTGAAATTGTTTCCCTCTAGAATTCTCTTTGCATCTCAATCCTCCCTTTTGTGGCATGTTTAAATAATCCACAATTACACAGTGTTCTTAAAGGGTGTGTGTGTGTGTGGCCTCAGAGAGCTACAGAACAGAATCTCACAAATATAAATTCAGCTTTCTTTTCCTCCCATTGTACTTAATGGCTTGAGTTTACATCAATCACAAATCCTGAAAAGGTCTGGCTCTTCTCACTACTCCCACAGTCATTCCTTAACCTTAGGCCACACCAGCCCATCCCAGACGATGCCAAGAGCCTGTTAGGAGCTCAAACAAACACATTGTACCATCCTGTACAGAGCTGCATTTCCACACTCATTGTGAAATCCTGCCTGCCAAATAATGTTTTATGTAGTGTGCTTGCTGAAAGAACTGAGAACAATGGGAAAGATAAACTATACACCAGTTAGACTAAAAGTATTTTTATAGCTGTTTAAATGACGTATTTGCATAATAGCAGGCTTGCTTATCGCTTACAAACCAAATGATTTGAGTGAGGAACTGGCTGAACCACTATTTTCTTGTTTACTTTTATATAGGACTTTTCAGCTGCCAGGTGGCCGCTGTTTTGTTTACAATCAGTTTTCCACCATTCATATACAGTATAATGATGCAAGTCCAGTTCAATTTGCCCAAAATTTGAGAGGGGTCTTGCTGCAGACTCCAGAATCAAGCATGCAATGCTTTTGAATGGGATCACCTAACCCCACCCCTAACCCTACCCGTCACAGTGATGTCACTAGCTCCATTTAGTGCATTGTGTCTGACATTGCATCTCTGTGAGATGCAATCTCAGCTTGCATCATAAAGGCTGCATCCAGATACTATTGCAAAATTTGAAAAGCAGTCAGATGTAGGCATAAGGTGGATCTCATTTATAAATGTGACATATGTACAAAACGGGTGGAAACGTGTCTACACCACTTTCCATGCAAAGGTTGGAATCTATAAAAAACTTGAAGGGAGAATGTGTGGTGCTCTAAGTGAACTCTAAACTATTCGAACGCACATTCTGGAGACAAGGGGAATTGTCTGACTGCACATTATTTAGGCAGGAAATTATTTAACTTCAATATTGACTAAACTGAACAACTTTAAATCATCATATGAGCCCTAATAATTAATAATAGAGTTAACAAGTTGAAATGAAATTAAGAATAAATTGCACACGGATGTTCTTTGACTCATTTCTTTAAAGTTGAATCTGAAATTTTGTAACCTGTTCATCAACTAATCTTAACAATTGTTAAGTTTGGATTTAGCTATGATCCTTGACATAATTTTCAGCATTAAAATAAACATTAACTACAAAATACACTCTAAGAAAAAAAGATACACGGTCATACAAAAAATGTTCCTTTGGGAACAGTTTTGTACCATTGTAAAAGTTATATCTTATACATACCTTATATGGTACAGAAATGACCTCTTATGATCCTGTTTTGTACCTTTTATAGTACAATTGAAATGAAGATACACAATTGTTCTCATAAAAAGGTGCACATGCACGTGTTGGACAACTCCTTCTTTATTAAAATATCTATGAAGATAAATACAAGGCAAAGTGAATTTATGAATAATTTCCATATTAAAACATGAATCATCATTTTAAAAGCATATGTTTATAGAAACTCATAAACATTAACTATTAAGTTCTATAATACAAAATAATTGGTCAAACTAAACTATAGGTATTGTAAACTAAACATTTAAGGCATTTTTATTAACATTTGGTAAGAATTTTCTGATAAAAACATTTTCATCATTGATATCCGCACCTTTTGGCATTTGCTTTCCATTACGCACATGAGCTGGCAAAAGTCAAACATTGTGCATATCTTGTTACTATACTTTTTGTACATTTTGGTTTCCCATGGTACAAATCATGTCCTTAAAGGTATAAACTGCAATAAGACAAACTTGTTTCTTGGTCTTAGGTACAACTCTGTTCCATAAAAAGGTACTGCCCAGTGACAAGGGTTTGTACCTTCTTTGGTACAACATTGTACCATTTTTTTCTGAGAGTGTAGGACCAATACAGTACAAATTCAATCTTTTCATCAATTGTTTTAAAAATGTGATGCAAATTAACATGTAACAGGTACACTTTTTTTCAGCAAAGTAACTGTCCATGTGTGAACGCTGCAGTACATGAAATGTTCATGTACACATAACAGAATATAAAGCTTTATGAAAAAATGGACATCCACTAGCAGCTGTACATTTAAGGATATTGTATTCATATTACAAGTGATATAGTGATGTTTGTTATCAAGAATTATTTAATTCTGTTTCAGTATAATTTAATATAATTACTTCATTGTTTTCTGGCTTTTTCTGAACACACTGACACAGACAAAACATGTGCATGTAAACACTGATCTATAACGAATTTTTTCTGCCTAATTGTAAAACAAATATTTAACATGACTGTAAAATGTAGCCTTTGCGTGACCATAATGTAATACTGCACTATAATAATACCAATATTAAAAAAATTAAAATTAATAAATTGTAACCACTTCTTTTTATTTTCCCGTTGGCAGCATGAAATATTGCAACTCTACATATTCTTTTCTTTTCTTTTTAAAACGCCACACACTGTTGGCACAAAAAACAAAATTACTTTTCTTTTCTTTACGTCAGGGGTCACCAAACTTGTTCCTGGAGGGCCGGTGTCCTGCAGATTTTAGCTCCAACCCTAATCAAACACACCTGAACAAGCTAATCAAGGTCATACTAGGTATATTTGAAACACCCAGGCAGCTGTGTTGAGGCAAGTTGGAGCTAAACCCTGCAGGGACACCAGCCCTCCTGGACCGATATTGGTGTTTTTTAAGTCATACAAGAATCTTGATTTTTGTTTCTGACAAATTGTTTCTTGGCACCGCTCTATGTTTTTCACATGATTGAACAAAGATGGTGATGTGCATTGACTGTTTATTGTTAGAAGTTTATGTGTAAAGAGTGTGATGTAAGACTTTCCATGTACACAAAATCTCATTTTGTAAATTGAAACTTAGAACTTATAAACAAGGGAGAACATGCAAACTCCACACAGAAATGCCAACTGGTCCAGCCGGGACTTGAACCAGCGACCTTCTTGCTGTGAGGCCACAGTACTAACCACTGAGCCACTGTGTCACCCCTTCACTGTTGTACCAGTGCTCATATCAACACACCAACAATCACAAGATCTGTGTCTTCATCAAAAGGCGTATGTAAGAAAGTATTGCCATAATCCATAGCTAACATATTCAAGCTCATCTGAACATAAAAGCCCTTTGTTTTCCATGAATAGATGTATTATGGATAGTTTGCATTTGCCCACTTCAGGTCAGAAACATCCAGTTGTAAACCTCTTGCAAAGGTTTGTAAAAATGATCAAATTGCACAACATATAGCTGTGTAACTTATTTTACACTTTTTCACTTTACATTGTTTATCATTGCTTTATCTATTAAACGGCTGGTTGTGCTTGCTACTGCTCAGATTGATGATGACATTTATATAACTGGTAAAAGTTTTGTATTGTCAGTGTGCCAAAAATAAAACCTACTGACTAACAAAAGACTTCAAATTCTTTCAAATGAAACAGGAAACTTACATTCTGCTCTTGTGAGGCAGTTATTATATACTGTATTTGTTATTCTTTCTCTTCCACTTTCATGTTCAGCCATTTTTTAAAAATGTAGAGTGAGGCAACCTAAAAAAACAAATAAATACTGTTTAAGATGTTCAGTCAGGAAATGTTTACATAACTCTTTCAAACTCTTCCTTTTCCTGCACTCAGCAGGATGCAACTAAATGTGGTTTGCGTCATCATTGACACTCACAAGGGCATTTAGACAGAATGGTTTTCTTTTGTTTACAACGGTTCTTTCTAGTGACCATATCATATTTTTTTATGTAATAGTTTGCCTATATGGGTGACAGATAAGTACCTGAACAGTTTAATAAACTAAATACAATTCATGGATTTGAATGAGCACAGATGACATAAAAAAACTGAATGAATATACATTGATATAAGAGCTGGTTTTTGTGGCCCATTCATTTAATATGTTCCTGTTAGAGCAATATCTTCTTTGCCTCCTGGTGCTTGTGAAGGTTTGTTTTCACTTCTCTTATTTACACAGATGCTTTCTGGCCTGAGCATCCTTAACCCCAAGAGAGCTTTGATAAATGTCACATTAACCCACTTTGAGTATTCAAAAAAGGTTTTGCATAACTGCCATTTCATTGAATTTAACATACAGTTACATTTAACTTGGTACTTATACAAGTGAGTTCACAACAGTTCTAGTGGCAGTACATTTAAGGTGAGGTCATAAAGCTTTATAATTTTATTGTACAGTTTCACAGGCCCAAGTTGTAAAACATGGTGTTCTCGGGACAATTCTATTTTTCTTCTGAGATGTGTACTCATCAGTTTTTGCTTATTGTGAGTGAGTGCACTTCTCACAAAGAATTTGTAGACCCTAAATAGTTTTTAGCATCCTAAGCAAACTGAATGTGGTAACATTAGTCTTTCTATCCCTATGTCAATAGCTAAATGTTACCAGTATTATTTCAACTTCCAAGCCCATGTCTAATTTTGTGTCCAACAGAAACAAGGAAACTCATAAAGACTCTCAAACATTGTATTTATTTAGCTGTTGTTAAAGTAATTCATTCAAAACTAAAAATATGGTCATCATTTACCCACCATTACACACCAAGTGGGTTGACTTGTGGGTTAACAAATCTGTCTTGTGTTTCTTTCTTCACTTTGGCATAAAATTATTTAAATCAATTATTTAAAAAAATGTTGGGCATCTGTATGCAATGTCAATGTAACTTACAGGTTTCAAAATAAGTTTTCAAGCTACTTTTTTAAGTTCAACAAAAAAGACAACTCTATCAATGGAATCACTTAAGGCTAGTAACTCATTTTTTGAGGGTGGACCGTCCCTTTAAACAGGCTATATCAGAAACTATATGTTTTCAGTCCCACATAGAATTGTATGTAACAGTGATGAGGGGGAAGGAAAAAAACCCATCTTCGTCAAATTTGCGTGCTGAATGAGACCAGCATGAGAATGTGCTTCAGAACAGGAATCTCCCTTTAAATAAACTCCGCCCCGAAATCAGTCGATCAAATTCGGCATCTCGCTTCTGAGCCGTGGACCAATCACGGTCGTACGGGGGTGGTCTTACAACGGTGGTCCGGGAAGACGTCACCCAATAGAATCGCGAGCTCCTCGGACAAAAGCGATGCGACAATCATTGCTTTCCTTGTGAGCCGCCCATTATTCATGTTCATTCACTAATGATTTAAGGAGACACGACAGGATATAGCGGAACGCGAAAACCTAACGGTTTCAAAGCTAATGTCTGTAAAAACATAAAACGCCATGCTGAGCAGTCACGACTGTTCCCTTACGTTTGTCAGCGCAGTTTTTGTTGTTGTTTGTATGACAGGTTTGCATATAACTGTACTTATATTCAAACGAGAAACTTCACGAACCGCCTCAATTAAATGAATATACAGAAATCAAGTTTAACATAAACACAACACAAAGTCTTAGCAGTTTAAAAATAATGAAATATGAAAAAAAATCTGCTCTTTGTAAAAACACGGATTAACCAAAACATTTGAAGGAGACCGGTAAAAATGTGCTAACTTATTTACTTCTGGCTTGCACAAACATTCGTCTTGAAAACCCCTTTAAATTGTGACCTCAGCTAAGAGGGCGGTTTAACACGCCCCTCGCTCCAAAAAGTGGTTTCTCATGCATGACTGGCTCATTTAAATCTAGTGAGGGAGGAAAAGACCTCTGCTCCTTTGCGTTAGAGCTGATAGTCTCTTATCTGAGCATCCGAGAAACACTCCCGTTAATCGCACATCATTGCCGACGTCCTAATGATAGAAAGAGGAAAACGACTCTAGCTGTGAGACTATCAGGAAAACGGAAACATACCAGGAAATTCAGTGGTAGAAGTTCTGAATCAGAGACGGAAAGATTAGTATTTTTTTCTTTTTCTACCGACAGGCCAGTTTAAAACGATCAAAAATGACTAGACGGTCTTGTACCATTTACGCCACAGGGATTGTGTGCGCTCATTTGCTCATTTTGGGAATCGCCCTTCTGCTGGCTCAAGTCTTCCAAACAATGATCCAAGAACGGATAAAAAAGGTAAGTCTTTTCTGGAAAGAAGTGTCAACGTTAACGTTAAACCTGTTAAATCATATACAACGCTTTTGGTTTGCTTTTCAAATCGACTTTTAAGGTGGTTCAGTTAACATTACGCTAGTGTTGTCTAAACGAGGTGTTCTGTGTTTAAGCATTAACGTTACGCTGACACTGCTAACATTGCGAAATTATATCCCAAGATAAATTAATCTTGTCATATTTCAATCATAAGACGGTCCTTGAAATTGTTTTTACCAGGAAAGACAAGTTGCTCATTCCAACCGAGACGCCGACTATACAATTTTGTTATGTACCGGGCAAGCCGGTGTTTTACGTTAGCAGTTTGATGGCCCTTTCTTGACGTGCAGGGGGTGGAAAAAATATGGTCATTACGTTAACATGATCAAAACGCGGGTTTGTTAGTAACCCAGACTAAAGATGGCTGGTTGTTTTGTATGACCACTAAGCCCATCATATTGCGGAATATATAATTTTTCTATGTGTGTGTGAGAGAGCGTATAAATATGACAGGGGGAGGTGTGCTATGTGTGTTCGTGGGGGAGGGTCTCGGCGTGGTCCGTTCTCCTTGGGGAAAAAAATACTTGGAATTCTGACCTCCACCCTTAGTATTTTTAACCAATGTGATACTCTTATCCTGGAAATCACGAGTGGGTGTTTTTGAGCGAAGTTACTTTGCAGTGCATTTAAAGCTTCATGTTCAAACTCTCATGACTGACTGAAACATATGTTAGTGTGGAGTCAGGCTAAGTGTAGACAAAACATTTTTGAACCCTCAGGTTATATGTGTGTTTTGAGTAACTTAAGGGCGTGGAATTGAGGTAAAGGTGGTTTTATATTCGCGCATTCATTTAGTGACAACTTGTGACATGCTCTCTATTGTTTACCATGGTATTTTCAATATTCGGCCTAAAATCACGTATGACTTCAAAACAACATTAGCACTGTTTATTTCACTGTGATCAGTGCTGTACTTTGACAGTCATTGGCTGCTAATATGACTTCATTATTTGAAATTTGCAAAGAATACTTTTCTGAAAATTTAATTATTAATATTATTAAGGAGAAAGTTTGAATGTGTGAATATAAAACCAACTTTACCTCAATGGGCGTGGAGTGGGGTGGCATGTTTTAAGGAGTTTGTGTATGTGACTTGCTCAGAGGCAGTTATTCTGTTAAGCGTTGTATGTCTTCTGGCAGTTAAATCTTCCTTTAATTGCTGCTTTTGCTGAAGGTTTAACCAAACTGTGTAAGCAGCCATCTTATGAATTTTTGTTTTGTTGAATTCATGTTTACAAAATTAGTTTTTAAACTGTACCTGGCAGTATCAAAAAAAGTTATCTAATATAATTTCCAGTTCCTGGTAATACCATATGGACAACACTGACATCATATTCACATAGTAATGTGTGTAAAGGACTAATTACTTTTTATATGTGTGTGTTGATCTGCCTTGACTTCTGTTGCTCAATCAAGGCTTTAAAAATGTTTTGACAGGGGTTGATGTCCATTAGAACCTTCAAAAGGCAGTTTTCAAGGATTATTGTTCAGCCTCTTGATATCTTTCGTGTGATTTATTTTAAAACACTTAGTAATGTTCTAAATGAATCTCTGAAAAACAATTTAGTTTTCAGCATGTTCAGTGTTCACTGTTTTCAGTGTGGATTACAGAAAATGTCTTCACAAAGCTTATGAGAGAATCCCTGAAAGATTAGAAAAAGAGTCAATGGGCGTGATGCAACATGATCTTACTTAAAAGAATAGCCTTAGCCTGATTTCAATACACATGGTTGAACAAGTTGAATGGCTTTAGATTTGTTTTTCTATACCGATGTTGTGGTAAAGCACAGGGCTACTCCTTATGACAAAAATGTCATTTATGGCTTACATTACAAAAATCAATTGACCTCTTAATTAGATGATCTGACCTGAACACATCTTTGTGTTATTTACTAGACCCCAATAGTGTGAATAAATGCTGTTTTGGGTTTGATACCTTTTGGATTGAAAGATTGATATGTTGAAATAATTTGTTTAGAAAAAAAGACAATTTCACCTTTAAAGGTGATAGTTCACTCAACCGAAAATACTGTCATCATTTACTCATACTTATTCTAAAGCTGTTTGATTTTCTTCTGTTGAACAGAAAATATATTTTAAATAAAGCAAGAAACCTTTAACCGTTGACTGATGGTATTTGGTTTTCCTTCTACTATGGAAGTCAGTGGGTACAAGTTTAGCATTTGGTCAAAATAGAAGAACAGAAGAAAGAAACTCAAAGTTTTGAACCACTTGAGGGTGAGTAAATAGTGAGTAAACAAAAACTTTTTGGATGAAATATCTCTTTAAGGCTCGTCTTTATCCGTCTAGTCAGTTATTCTAGCGAATCATTACTCTCTGAAGGCACGGCTCTTATGAGCGAAAGGGCTCAGTGTTGTTTTGAAGTTAGAGCTCTGAAACACTGCTGAAGTCATGGCTTTTATTTCCTGATAGTGTTATCTGCATTTCAAGGCAACATTCTGGAGTAAAAAAAAACTTTTCTTGGTTTGTCACAAGTTACCTTTTTGAGCTACTTTACACAATTGTAAAAACGAGTCATCAGTTTTATTCTTCTCTCTTAGTAGTTCTCTAAAGTCCAGTCACGACAAGATGTGGGAAGTGGAAAAGCTGAACTTACTTTTTGATGGAAAGTTCAAATACCAAAGAAATGTTTGTTTGTGTTGCTCCCATGCCATGAATGCGCTGATGTTGATGTTTTTCTTCCTCTTCTTTAATTGAATCAGCTTGACTGTCTGCTGAGGTCTTTCCTCTTTTTTTTTTTAACCCCACATCATTCCAGCTCTCAGTTGACTTAATGTCTGCTGTATTTCTGTCATAGTCATTGACCTTTCACCTGAAACTTAGTCAGCATCCAACTGGAAGGCACTCAGCATTTGTGTTCTTTCTTCCTTAATTTTCAATTAAATTCAGCTTACATGGCGAGTTTATCCTCATTAAATAGACTCATCACTTTCTGGTAGGTTTTCTGTTTTTTTTTTTTTTTATACCTCTGTCTGTGTTTGGTTAACAGGAGATCACGCTGGCTGAGAACAGCAGAGTATTGGATGGATGGATAAATCCACCACCTCCTGTTTACATGCAGTATTTCTTCTTCAATGTTACCAATCCCGATGAGTTCTTGGCGGGGAAGGAAAAGGCTAGAGTTACTCAGATGGGGCCATATACCTACAGGTGACTGACAAAAGGAGATCTTTATTTTCATCATTCTGGCCTGAATGAAATGTTTGTTTTCTGACCAGTGCTGTCTGTTGTATTGTAACAAATCCAACATTTTTACTTTCATATGATACCAAAGTTAAATATGATGCTAATTCTAAACCAATACTATGGCCAAAACAAACAAACATCTTGTGGCGGAATGCAAGCATCTATTTCTTTGCTGTGCTCAATGACACAAGATGTCTTCGCTGCAGTCTGTAATCACGATGACGTACTGGACCAGCTCCAATACGTAGAGGACATTGTTCCACCCACTAAGGTAACGCCCATACTACTGTGACGGTTGGGTTTAGGGTAGGGGGAGTTGTAGGCGATCGTCTACTACATAGTGAACCTGATCCAGTATGTCATCAAGCTGCGGGCTGCAGCGAGGACTGTCTCCAATGACAGGCTAATGGCCGCCGACGCACTGCATCTCAGAAATTCTAAATGTTTTAAAATATATTATAAATAATCTGCATAATTGCAGTATAAACAACTACATCATCGCCTAAAAAGCCTGAAAAGTACATTGTTGTCCAACAGCTGCAATATTTGTCAAAATATTTGAGTTTCCTCTGCTTGCGGAAATGCATGAATTTCTCCCATCAATCTGACCAAGTTCATTTTTTCAAGGTAATCTGGGAACACATTCAGTGCTGCAAATACTTTGTAAAGAACTTTTTTTTTTAACAAACCAGCTTTTGGTTGCGGAAGCGTAACAGACCTTGCTATGATCCAGTTACTTCACTTCAAATGTTATTCGTTCTTGTTTGTTTTTATAGACAACTGACCAGCAAAAAAATACATTAAAATAAGATACATATAACATCAAACAAAATTCATTCCAAAAAAGATTTGGCTGAAAAACAGCTGTGCGGTTGGATGATTTGTTTGGCTCCATGGAAAATAAGGATTTAATTGATGCCCCACGTAATTGTTGTATCACAAACCTCTCATATATCTGCTGCAGTTTTAATATAAGTCATTATTTTAAAAATTATACCTTGAGAATCTGATTTTTCCTCGGTTTCATTTTCTCCATCTAATTCCTGGCAAGTTCAGGCAGTGTTTTCATATGTAAAACTAGTCACAGTTTAGTTTTGTTATTAACTTAAGTCTGGCAGAGAAATATTAGGTTTTCTGAAAGTCTGGTTATTTTACCGGCGACGAAGAACGGTGTTCTGATGTTTGTGGGGTTGCCTTGACTGTAGGCAATTGTTTTTGCCCAAAAATGTTATTGATTCTTTGAGATATTCAGGACCTCGTATATCATTTTGGATAAATAATTTTGAGCCAGTTTTGTTGTTTTCACTAATCCCAGATTTACAGGGTCCAATTTATTTGGCTGTTCATCTTAAAATGTTCAAAATAATATTTCTCAGCTCCACACTCCAGAAAGTTAAAGTCTCTTAAGTTGATAAGGCCTGTGAAAATAAATTCTGATAAAATTTTAATATTTCAATATACTACTGTATTTTTAAAAAATGTTTACTCTGAATTAATGTTCTCTCTCTATTTTAGGGAATATCGACCAAGGGAAAATGTGACTTATCTTGAGAATGGGACAAAAATTTTTGCCACAAATCCCAAGAGCTTTGTGTTTCTTCGCAACATGTCAGCCGGAGATCCTGAAGTTGACCGTGTGACAACCGTTAATATTCCAATGATTGTAAGAAGGATTTTGTTTGCCTGCTTCTGCATTCACAAAAAATATTTTTGCGTTTTAGATTTATTATGTCTGTTGCTAAAAATATTATGCATTAATTGTCTCTCTCTCTCTCTCTAGGCAGTGATGAATGAGTTAAACTCCTACTCCTTCTTTGTAAGGACAGCTGTATCTATGTATATGGGGTCCATGGGCATGGGCTTGTTTATGAATCGTACAGTTCATGAGATCCTGTGGGGTTTCAAAGATCCACTGCTGACCAAACTCCACGCCATGAGACCAGAAGTGGATGAGCATTTTGGCCTCATGTACAATGTAAGAATCTGCAGTTTCATCATGTACCAGTCAGTCTAAATGGGTCATATATTTGTGCAACCAATTCAAGGTAGCTAGATGGATGCGGAAGCAGTAATCCACACATATGACCAGAGCAGAATAATTATATGACATTATGAGGACCCTGTTCACCACAGACTGTAGATCTTGCCCTGTGCACCAGGCCTGACATACTGGCCATTGGAATTGCTCAGTTTTATCATCATCTTCAATAGAATGAATCACATTTTTGAGGGTCTAAATGTGCTCGAAAACGCACAAAACTTTGCACACACACCAGAAGTGGTGAAATTTACGTTTGTTATAAGTTTCGAAAGTGGCATAGGTTTTGGTGTGGCAAAATGACTTGACAGCACCTCCTGATCATTATTTGATGTTTCGCCATGATGTTTGATGTTTCGAAGGAAGTTGTAATAACTCAAGCGTGCATTCTGATCTGCCTCAAAGTCCCCACGTTTGATAAGAGTTGATAAGAGAATTGTGAAGATTTTGTGATGTTAAATTTTTAGAGTTTTCGTGGAGGGCTGTGTTTCGCAAAGAAAGAGGAAGTACTTATAACTCAGCCACACAATGTCAGATCTGCCTGAAAATTCACATGATCAATAAGATTCCCCTCTTAAAGACATTAACATGCCAATGCATAGTTACAGTCATCTGCTGACAGAAGGAAGTTTGGCACAAATCAGTGAATTAGTCCGGTTTCTGTGTCAGGTTTCTGATATATGTCATCCTAAGGCAAACTGGCGGCGGTGAGCCTGATTGTGAGGTTCCTTGCATCGCTACTTGCAGATTTAATATGTGTTATGTTTATGACCAATATTAAATATCTTCTGTTTGTGCGATCATAAATATCTGGTCTGTAGCCTAAATCAGCAAGATTAAACTGCATAACTAAAACATTTAATCGTTCACTCTGCACGTGTCAGCCAGTCAACCTACCTTCTAGTCATCGTTATTCTTATGTCACTCAGATGTCTTTATTCCAAGTGTTGTAGTATTTATTTATTTACAATTCATTTCTAACTATAGAAAAACGGAACCCATGAAGGTGAATTTGTCTTCCACACTGGAGAGAAGAATTACATGAACTATGGCAAGATTGACACGTGGAACGGCATCAGGTACAGTGTTCCTGCATTTTCTTACTGTCATAGTGAGAGTTCTTGCACACTTACTATACTTGGCATCGGCTTCTCTACCTTGAAAAATGGGGTTAAACACACAGCACACTATCACTGCATGTTGGATAAGTCAAAATCAAAGTGTAAAGTCTAAGAAATGCTTTCCAGCACTACACCGATGACCCATATCCAGTAAATAACATTTTAAATCACTTTTGCATGTACTTTTCAACTTTATAATGCTGTAGAAAATATTAACTGTTCATTAGATGGTAGTAAATCTACCTTTAACATCCTGATAAAAATCTATCTCAGGGTTTTCACAGGTCTAAAAGTCTAAATCTAAAGGTTTTAAAGTCTAAGTCAGAGCAGCAAGTCTTAAATTCACAGGACCATGGTATTTATTTTCATGAGGAATTGTTTACTCATGTTTTATTATAAAGTGAATTCATTATTTATTCATTTTATTTTTTACTTTAAAATGGTGTTGTAAATCTGCATGTGACATTATAGGCAGTTCTCAACATATTGCTGTATTGTTTTCCCTAGGATTTTCCCCCTTAAACTATTTAATTGGTCTTAAAAAGTCTTATATTTACCCTTATATAACCTGCAGAAACCCTGCTATTTATATCCCAGTAATTAATTTTGTATCATTTTGAAAATAAGTATTATCATGTGGGTCAAAGATGAGAAATGTAGTCATTTAATTGCATATTAAAAAACTCTAGTGCTGCCCCAAAATGCTAATTAATTGTGTTTGTTAGCTTGTTAGTTAAGTTATTAATCATTTAAAGTATAGTCAAAAGTAGTATGATACCTTATTGTTTTGTACATTTAACATGTACAGGGCAGGATATGCTTGTTTAATTTGAATCATATTCATATTACATATTTAAAAAAAAAATTATGAATTTTTTTTTTTTACATTGTGTAATAGACACTTTATTTGCAATTATAGCTTCAATTTAATTTTATGCAACTACCAAATTAGCAAGGCTTCTCTTTAACTGCATTAAATTTATGGAGGAAAAAAGCATAACGATTAAGGTTTTTGGATCTTTAAAGGTAATGCTGTAATCACGTTTTGTAACTTTTTTTTTTTTTTTTTTTTTTTTTTTTTCGTTTGCAGTCAGATGAATTGGTGGTCATCTAACCAGAGCAACATGATCAATGGTACTGATGGCAGTGTCTTCCATACCTTCCTGTCCAGAAAAGAGCTCCTCTACATCTTTGCTGCTGATCTTTGCCGGTAAGCAAAGCATTTCAACTAGGGTTGGTATTGTAAGAATTTTATCGATTTTGATTCCGCTTATCGATTTTAATTCTTATTGATTCCTAGTTTGGATTCTATTGTAAAAAGTTAAATAATATAAAAAGTCATTTTGGCCCTGTTCACAAGAGACTTCTGGTTCGTTTTCATTGATCTGATCACAAATAACACTTTACAACAAGGTTGTATTAGTTAATGCTATTTAATGCATTTACTAACATGAACAAACAATGAAAAATACATTTATTATTAACATTTATTACTATGAATAAGCTAGCCTACTTTTATTCAATAAATAATGAAACTATAGATAATTGATTTCCTTTATTTTCGATCTATAAGACCTACTTTATTATGTTTTACAGTTTTAATATGTAGGCCTATATGCTTTTAACTTTGGTAAAATTTGTTTAACAAATATTTTAGCACATCAAAAGTAATTAAATTACATATGTTTGATTAAAAAGATTACACAAAGGATTAGGTATTGATCGCGCGCGCGTGCAAAAAAAAAATAAATCAACACGCATGCAAAACCATCATGTCACGTTTTCAAGGTTAAATTTGTGGAAAAACACCAGTTTACGGGTTCTGCATGGCTTTCGGTTTGAAAAGAATGAAGCAGATTTAAAAAAAAACTGGAAAATGGCAGCGGAACTTTGCAAAAGAAAAAGATCAAATATATCGGGACCGTAAAAAGGAACATTCTACTTCATACATTTTTTTTAGCTGCAATACTAAAGCTAAGGTTTTGAATGACGGAGTGTAAATCCATCTCTCCCAATACTATAGAAGCGTGTCCTGCTGTTTATGAATGAGGAGGTGGAGGCAATGAGCTGTTTAGTTTCACCTCAAGGCATAAACAAAAACTAGCGCTGAGCTGCTTTGCAACATGCTCAAACTAAACGTTTGTCATGTTGGGTGCGACACCCTGCTTGCAACATAAAAGTTTATTGCAATGATTTCACTTAGCTTTGCCATCGCTTTTCACCACATGTAGCCTTTTAAGCACATTGCGGTCCATCTCTAAACTAATGTTTAATCTATAAGTAAATCAAGGTGCTTGCCAGTGTGGAAGTTCCTAGCAGATTGTCAAATGAAAAAATAAAAATGTGAGCACATACAGGAATCAAAATTGTAGTTTTATAACAAGTATTCAGTTCCAGAATTGGAATCGGTTTTCCGATTCCCAACCCTAGTTTTAACACCAACAAAGTACTTCGTGACATGCATATGGTTCTTTACGATCTTTCTTGGATTTAGATCTATTCATTTGGGTTACGTGAGGGACATGGAAGTTAAGGGCATCCCGGCCTTCCGCTTCGCTCCTCCTTCTGATGTACTGGCTCCTCCAGATGAGAACCCGGCAAATGCTGGCTTCTGTGTGCCTGCTGGAGACTGTCTAGGAAAAGGAGTCCTCAAAGTCAGCGTCTGTCGTCAAGGTAAGTCAGTTCTGGGTCACACCGTACCTAGGCAACAGTTTTTACAGTGGGAAAGATGTGGGAAGAAGTCATTTCCCTGAATTACATGGGGAAAAGAGTGAAGCTTTTAAAAGAATCAGCAATCCAAGTGTGTTAAATTTTGGTGCCCCTTAAAGCTGGTTCAGACTGATATTCAGTCAAACCAAGGGTGTGTAAATAGTATAGATTTTTTTGGGTTTCCCATTACTGCTCTCTGGCCTCTTCACCTAAGTTCAAATTAAATGGCTCTACTTTTGTTTGCTCACTCTTGGACTATGAAAGGGAAATCAGGGTTCAGTGCTTAATGAATAACTTTTAGTGTGATTTTTATGACCGAAGCACTTTATTTGCTGTACGTGTCCTCTGAGAGATTAGCCTCTATTGCTTCCGCCATAAACTAGTAGGCTAATATTATTACTTAACTATTGTAAACTCTTGCATTTATGACATGATGTATGAACCAGCTGGTGAAATTTGCACATGGTTTGAATAGTCATCCTTTCTTGAGGAATTCTTGGCAGTTCATTAAGGGTTGTTTTAGAGTGTCAAACTCGAGGCCTGCGAGAGCATATCATTCACACAAAAAGTAAATTCTAGTATTCATGTGAGTATTTTGCTTCTAATCAATGCAAACTGGGAGGCACAAATGACTTGGAATCCGCAAGATGTTTGCCACGAATGCACAGAATTTGCTTAAATTGCATCTTTTGTGCATGTTCAAGTTACAGAGCTGAAAAATCATGCCAGGAGAAAAGCATCTCCTACATCTCCCATATTGCATGCATTGCATGTAGTGTGATCCAGCTGAAAATTATTAGAATTTCAATAGTTCTGCATCTCTCAAATGTGACACAGTTTTTGAGAAAGGTAATGATTCTGATGAAATATGTCTTTATTTACTTTGAAAGCGTAATGTGGGTTTTTTAACCTTATAAATTCATGTTAAAGTTGTCTTGAGGGAAAACATTCAATACAATTTTAATGAACAGAAAAAATCAAGAGAAACATTTATTAAGACTATTTATAATTTAGTTGTTATTTTGTAGTTTTTCTTTTTTTTTACTTGCAATAACTCATTTAAATGTAAAGTATCTTTCTATACTTAACAATGTTGGATGATTTAACTTTTATTTTTATAGATAAAACTGTTTATTTATTCATTTTCTTTTCGGATTAATCCCTTTATTAATCTGGGGTCGCCACAGCGGAATGAACCGCCAATTTATAGCGGATGTCCTTCCAGCAGCAACCCATCACTGGGAAACATCCATATACACTCATTCACACACATACACTACAGCCAATTTAGCTTACCCAATTCAGCTATAGCGCATGTCTTTGGACTGTGTGGGAAGCTGGAGCATTCGGAGGAAACCGATGCAAACACGGGGAGAACATGCAAACTCCACACAGAAATGCCAACTAACCCAGCTGAGGCTCGAACCAGCGACTTTCTTGTTGTGCGGCGATTGTGCTAAATACACTGTATTTATTTGTTACTTTAATGTGTTATGTAATTAAATAAAAGGACCATTATTTAACACTGTTCAGGAGTTGTGACTTTTATGCAGTCCTACAGTTGTAACTGTGTCTCCATAATGCTGAAGGGGCCCTCAGTGTTAATGAGTTTGACACCCCTGATTTAGTGTGTTATTAAGATTCCAGGATGTAAATTGTCAATATGGTACATATTCTTCTTAGCTAATGATAATATTATATACTAGATGCAGTTTTGGTAGGTATTCAGGTTCTTTGTCTTGTTATTAAGTATGAGCTACCAAAAGAGTAAGTTTTATTTGCTGTTAGTTAGCACAACAAGTCCCTGTAAAAGCCTCTGGGTGATTATTTTAGATGATAGAACATGTCAAGAAACAAGAGAGATGAAATCCACAAATTGCACACTTGCAGTTTTAATCTGACCTGCTAGCCTGGTTTGATCAGCAGAAAGAAAATATTGAAATTACTTTAATGACTTTATTATCTTTATGATCAGCCATTGACTTTATGATCATCCAATAAAGATGATGATTAAGAAGTTTCCTAGATAGGTGCTGATGTGATTGTTGACTTATCTAAATGAAGGAACTAATGTATTTTTCTATTTCCCCTTCCCTATACAGGTGCACCCATTGTTGTGTCATTCCCTCATTTCTACCAAGCTGATGAGAGGTACATCAATGCCATTGAAGGGATGAGCCCAAATGAGGAGGAACACGAAACATACCTCGACATCAACCCAGTAAGCATTGCTTACATTTTGAGATTTCAGTTTTAAATTTACAGCAGTGCTCCGTGTTTGTGCTTTTAATCTGAAAGTAACACGTGGTCGTGTAAGAATAAGGTAATTCACACTCAACCACGGTGAGTGTGAAATCACACTTACTAAACTTTCCATACAATCCCATTAAATATTAGTGTAGCATGTTGTATTTGGAGAATTTACTTATCAAGTTGGTGTGATGGACTTATTCTGGGTGGATATAACCAAAGTCTGTGTTTAATGTACGCATATTGACATTTAATAGTAAATTGTCTTTTTTTTTTTTTTTTCTGCAGACCACAGGGGTTCCCATTCGAGCCTGTAAGAGAGCTCAACTCAACATCATACTGAAGAGAGTCCGTGGCTTCCCGTGAGTAAAACACCTCACTGAAGTTATTAAAAATGTTTTGAAATTAAACCGAAGTCTAATTGAACCTTTTTCCTTTTCAGCAACACAAAATTTCTCAATGAGACAATTTTCCCCATTATGTATGTCAATGAGGTGAGTTTTCCTTGATTTCTTCAGGTTAGCAGGGTTTCTGTTTACTGCTGTATCACGGTCAGAATCTTTTGAAGCAAGTAAATATTGATCAAATAGAGTGAACCTTGGTGCATTACACTAGAGATGAAAACAGGGATGCACTAGAGATGAAACCAATAAAATGAGATTATATATTTTTTATGTTGACAGAAACCGTAAAAGGTCAAAAATAAGGGCTTGAAAAAAAAATGCTCACAGTGTAAAGAAAAATGCGAAAACTTTATTTGAAAATGTGATCTGTTAAAGACAGACAATATCAAGCCCATGTGAACAGTATATGTTTTATTAGATTTATTTATTTATTTTCTGCATTTTGGTTTGTAGGTTCCCAAGCAAATTAGTAAATCGTAGTAGGTAACATGCATTAATTTAGACAATATGTTCTCAATTCAAAAGAGCCCAAGCACAACAATACATGCTCCATTTCTGAAGTTATTGGGCCTCTGGGATTCAATAATGTCATGATGATACTGCATTTTTCAGTGTCACATCTTTTACAAAAAGGTTGGCAGGTACAAACTATAGAAACTAGATCTTTGGTATGGTGGGTATTATAATTGCTTGGGATAATGTGTAAGGATAGTATTACAGTGTGGGCATGTTTGAATTGGTTAATCACTCAGATTGAAAGGTTTACCAGTCTCTGTAGAGTGAAAGCATACAATTGGAAGGATCAGCGCTCATTCAATACTATCTTATTATTTCATAAAGCCTAGGTGGGCCTAGTTGATTTTTGTTGCATTGTTTCAGATAGTTTGTTTCACAACTCAATTCTTTTTATACCTTTTAATTTTTTTCAGACGGCAACTATTGACGATGAGTCTGCAGCTCAGATGAGGATGCTCCTGTTAATTGTAACAGTGGTATCCAACTTCCCAGTCATCATTTTGGCATTGGGGGTCATTTTACTTGTAGTCCTTATATTCCTCGTCTGCAGAAACCGCCAGAGAAAGGTAAAATCATACATGTATACGTGTGTGTGTGTATGTATGTATATGTATATATATATATATATATATATATATATATATATATATATATATATATATATATATATATATATATATATATATATATATATATATATATATATATATATATATATATATATATATATATATATATATATAGAAAGAGCTTATTTTACTTGTAGCTCAACAATTGTTGTTTTGTACATAAAAACAATATTAATGGTGTGAGTTATTATTATTCAGAAATGGCAGAATGGAAAAGACTAGAAGTTTTACAATTCCATCAACCATACTCACCCTTGGCTAAAAAAAAATAGTTCACCCTAAAATTAAAATGGTGAATTACCCTCATGTCATTCCAATCCCCTGATACCATCGTTCATATTTTGAACACAAATTAGGATCTGAATATTCAGCAATGGTCTTGACTCGTGTAAAATACAGAAAAATACCAAAAAGCATCATCAAAACAAACAAACAATCATATTATCAAGGTACCAGAATACTTTTGAATGTACATAAAACAGAAATAATAACTTTTCTATATTAAATGATGCTTTTTGTGCATGTCATGCTCTGCTGTGTTACTGAAATATACCTCAGACGTGCCAAGGCTTTGTTTCAAGCAGTTTGTTTGTTTCAAACAAGTTTGTTTCAAACAAGTTGTGCTTAGACATGCAGGGTATAGATCAGTTCACAGTGCTAGTGAACACGTGCCTTATATTGACACTGAGAAGAAAATCCTTCTTTTTTTGTTTTATGTGTGCACAAAAATCTTGTTGTAGCTTCATAATATTCTGATTGAAAGACATGGGCTGTTTTTGAGCATATCTAGACTATTGCTGTTTATGGAGGATTGGGGAACTTTCAAAATTCATCTTAATTTGTGCGTTCTATTATACTTGTCGCTTGCCCTAATGGCGATCCTAGCTTTGAGACCAACCTGCATGAGGGTATGCATGTGTTTTAGTGCACACATTATTTTATGACTTAGGTTCTTGTATTTAACAATACTATTTTCTTAGCAAAATATTGTAATTATCAGTTGAATTGTTTTGGTCAGCCTATTGCTTTAGTAAGGAATGTGTTTTTGTTCATTTATGTACTAATATTCAAGAGTTAATTCATAGCATTTATTTCATCGGTCTGCTAATGATGCATATTGCTGTTATGTTTTGATTTCTAGTAACATTTTCCTCCCCTTTTTTTGTTCCACTTCAGAATGAAGTAAAACGTATTGATTTTACTGAAGCTTTTCATTCTTTTGCTGTAAGTCTTAATTTTTCCCTTACACACACACACACACAACACATTTTGCTGTCATTTTATTCATATATTGCTCTTTAGTGAAATGTTTTTGTTTGTTGTTATTTTTTTTAAAAGAATGTAAATCATTTTCATTGCTTCTCCTGCATGGCCATCATGATGTACAGCGTTTCATAATATTTGTAGCTACATACTGTATGGTTTTAACACTGCTTTTATATGTTCTGCATAGACGACAAAAGATGAAACCGCTTATACCCAAGTGAGCAACCAAGCAGAGGATTCGCCAGAGAACCGCAACAATCAGCCTTTGAGGAATGGATCTTATATTGCCATGTCGCCAGTGGAGGCACAAAAGTGTTGATGAAGATGACCGATGAACTCTCACCTGAGGACATTGTCTATTCTGACCATTTTTAATGTGTTTTACTTTTCATCGCAGCAGTCTTCTTTGGGGGCCAGTCACCACCTTTGGCTGAGGGTCACTTATTTTACTAAAGACTTTTTTTGTTTTGTGTTTGTTTGTTCCCTTGAGCATGGCCTTCTCAAACTGCCATATCAAAGCACCCAATTCAGTTTTGTAGAACCAACTCTGGGTTTCCAGAGGCTTCCGTTGCCTATTCCTCAGAGGCCTGAAACACACTCTTGCCTTTTTGAAAACACAAATATGCATTGCATGTTCACAGAGTCATAAACCGTCTGAGCATGAGTGTTCTGGATGGGTGAAAATACTGGGACCGCCTGTGCTCTTAAAGTGTTTCAAATCTGTTCTCACACTACTGTATACAGGTCAGCACAGGCAGATCTCAACACATCTCTTCATATGTCAAACCCTTTGATAATGAGCAGACAAATGCAAACTGTTGATTTCCCACCTCTTAAGAGCATTAGGGAGCTAAAAGGTCTAATATGCTAACAAAAAACTGGGTCTTATCCAGGAATTTTGTGTGTGTGAGTGTGTGAGAGAGAGATTGTATATATGAGTGTGTTTGTAATTATATATGTGAGTATTTCAGCAAGCATGTCAGTGCTTGCATACTTTTGTCACATTGTGGTGAACTGCTCTGTTGGCTCACTGTTTGAACGACGCAGTGTGACAGCAAGTGGAAAAAACCTAGTGACTTCAACAGTCCTCTCTATTTCAGTGTCTAAATTACATTCATTGGGATGTCAAACATTTCAGCTGTTACAAAAGGTCAGAAAGATATTGTATTGCATAAATCGCTTAGTATTTTATAATGAACAAACAATACTCACAAGTGAGACTTGAATATTTCTGCCTTACAAATACTTAAGAACACAACGCGGTTCTGCTGCATGGCATTGGCAGGTGGAACTAGATGAAATGCCAACGAAACACCTCTGTTCTGTCATAGTGAGAGCACAAATATTGGATTAGACCCATGGTCTAATCGTAGCAGAGGGGGTTAAAGGTCAGCGAGTTTTGAGCAGTAAAGTTTGCACAATTCTTTTCTGTGCAAGTTCAATTTATATTAACCCTCTGTGGGTGAAAGACCTAGCACTTGAATCACTACTTGTGTCTGTTGCTTTTTGTCCTTGATGTTCGTCGCCTTAAATGAATTGAGGCCATGTTTTAAGTCAACTTGAACAGGATGTATTAACTGCATACTTCACAAAATATCACTAAGGATAAGTCATCACATGTTGTCCAAATAGATGAATCTGTCTGAAGTTGACATAATGTTTGTGTATGTATGGATGTCTAAATTATTCCAGTTTTGGTGGAAAATTCTGGAATGATTGACCTTTTGTTACTTAATGTAAATCATCTGTTACCTACTGTGACCACGGTTTTGGTGGCTTGCAGTGCACATTGTTGCGTATTTGCCTGTGCCATGGTTTTGCTTATCCTAAAGATTTAGATTTAAACTGGAAACACTGCATTTGCAGTGTCTTATGCAGCTAAACTAAAAACTGAGGGAAAGTAGTTCAAGATTTTGTGGAGTTTAACGGTCCATTACATTGACTCTCAGCGAGTAACACATTTTTCAGCCCAATTAGTATATACATTTACATAAAAATGGTCTTTTCAGCACTGAGACTGACAAAGACAAACTGGACCATTGAGTTGTAAGGTGGTTAAATGTAACGTGACTTCAGTATGAACGATTTGTTAACCTGAGCCATTTCTGTACAGTTCTCTGTCCAGATTCCTTTATAGTGACTTTTGCCCCTGTGCGCTTGACCAAAGATTACACTGGGTTGGTAGATAACTGGTTTGTTTGCTTTCCTCACAGCTGTAGTGCCATTGATTTTACCATTTACACAAGCATTAGAACCTCATTGCTTACAAGGGCATTTAAGTAAAAAAAAAAATCTGAAAATATTTTCCATAGTGTATTATGTGAGTTCATAATGTTTAATAACGCAGAGAAAATAAAATGTTGCCACAGTGTGCAAAGAAACTCTCAGTATTATGTATTTACACAGCAATACAATATGTAAAAAGCAAATTTTATAATGAAGTAAAAAGGTTTTGTAATCAGACAGACAAATATTTATGTATATATTTGTGCATTTCTGAATTTATAACATTTTTTTCTTTTGTCTTATTCATTTTCTGTTTTTTTTTTTTGTTTAGTTTTTTAGTATTACATTGGAATATTACAAAATGGGGTCATCAAGGACATTTCTCTTTATTTAAAAAAAAAAATCCTTACCTAGTACCAAGTGAATATTGTTTTAAATTCAAGATGGAACGGTGTATATGCTTTGTAAACACTTTGATGGCAAAAGGCCGATGTTGTATTTGTGGGGTGTGAGCCTATGATGTGCAGTGATCTCCTGTTATACAGCTCAAACGATCAACACTGTTTGTCCAACTGGAAAAACAAAGGGAAGGCTGAGTGTCTTTGAGTTCCTTATTTATAGATTGCCATAGTGCCATGTTGGGTACAAGGGAAATTTCCATTTGCAATCTAATCTTTTTTTTCTTAGATGAATGATGCCCTCCTTCAGGAATGAACTTTTAGTGCCATGCCATCCTTGTTTATTTCACTTGCTTTATTAGCAACATGTTTAAGCTGTGTACAGTTTTTTTTTTTCTTCTTCCTCTGTCAAGCCTGCATTTTAGGGCTGCAATTACAAACAATTTTGCATTACATCTTTGAGGGTGGTCTTAAAACACTGAATATTTCACAATGTCCTCTTGAGATGCATTGCATTTTTTTTTCTTTTTTTTTTTGCTGCTGCTGAGAATGACAATCCCTATGTCATATTAGGTGCAAAATCATTTCAAATATATATATATATATATATATATATATATATATATATATATATATATATATATATATATATATATATATATATATATATATATATATATATATATAATTTTTTTAGTTTTGATAATTTACACTGCACAAACTTTCTACAATGCTTTTGTAAACATTTTTAGTGTTATTTGCAAAAAATAAAGTTGAAATTCTTATCACAGTTCTGCTTTCCTCTTTGTCATTGTGTAAATACAGATTTCAGAATTTTTAGACCAAGAAATTTCTTAAATATATAAAAGCTGTATTTTAAGCTTTATTTTAAATTTCACATTAGTTTCAAATATTTCTTTTATTCTGAACCATGCGTGTCAAATTATGAAATTTTCAGAATATGTTTTATAGTATTAGTGAATGTTTTTAAAAGAAGTCTCAAGCTCAAGTCTCCATTCATTTGTCTGAAATTTAAGTAAATCAGTAATGTATAATTTTAAATAGTAAACTGTACTTTAGTAAATCATTACAATAAATTTTTAAGAATCACGGGACACTGAAAATTAGAATGCTTAAAAATTTCATCAAATTAATAAAAATATTAATTTTCCTTTGGCTTAGTTTCTATTTTAGAGGTTGCCACAGCAGAATGAATCGCACACTATTCCAGCATTTGTTTTTACGCAGCTGCAACCCAATACTGGGAAACACCCCACACTCATTCTCACACACTCGTACACTACGCCAATTTAGTTTATGCTCCAGAAAAGAAATGTAAAACATTGATCAGTATTATTTGACTGTGCTCACCCCCCTGAAAGATTTAAGTTACCTTTTATTCATAAGACGATTTTAACTGAATCTGTGGTCCTCTGTAATTAATAAAAAGTAAAAAAAAAAAAATGGCTACTAGTCTTCTTGAAAGTTCCACTGATTCTAATAAAAGAAAGACAGATAATATATGACCCAGCACCACAAAACCAGTCATAAGTGTCGATCTTTTTGAAACTGAGATTTTTCAACAACCACACAACTGCTGAATCGTCAAATCACTCAGCTCAACTGTCATGTGTATTTTCTTTTATAGCTTAAAAATACAACACAATACATATCTGTCTCTGTTGTCAAGTTTAATTATAATTTAGCCTTTATCCACAACAGATCTCATGAGCAAAACAGGGTAACTCTGATGGGTTTATATCATAGAGCTCACTGTTTCCATGTAGCTAAAATACAGGCATGTAATCAGCCGAGGACAAAAAAGGAAGACGAGACCACGCACTCTCCAAAAAATAAATAAATATATATATATATATATATATATATATATATATATATATAGATATAGATATATATTACATGGTTTCCACTACATTCATTCTTCCATGGCGGGGTGCCACAGCAAAATTCACCCGCCACTGCTACATTATTACTACTCATTAAAAACATTCAGTCGTTGTTGTTTTTTTTAATAGCGGGATATAATCTCACTAAAACGTGTTAAAAGGTAAGTGAAATTTAACAGCGTGAACTTTTCTGTAATCACAGTAGTGCAGTGCGTCATGTGTTTAACCCTTTAAGGTGACATACTGACAGGTGCGTGTTGCATGAGGCTACAGGCTAGCAAACACGGCGTAACTTTCAGTTAAGACGAACACAGTTCCCATAATTATACTTTATAGATAATAGAAAATGCTTTATAATAATTTAAAATGTATAGATGACTTTATCTTGCTGGAGTTTAAGGCTGTTTCACTTTACTCTGTAGGTCTATTGGAGACATTCATAAATATTCCTAGCAAATCTAATAAATGTTGGAGACATGCTTGTTACATAAACGCACTAAATCGCACTTCAGCAGCGTTTATTTGAGAGCACACAAGAAAATCTGCACTTGAGCAGCATGTATTTGAGGGCGTGCAAGAAGTTTTGTGCACGAACAGAGGAAATCGGCGCACAAGCAAAGAAATTTGCATGCTTGTATTACATGAATGCGAATACTGTGCTCACAACATTTTTCATTGAAACGCCACAGGTAGTTGGTAGATCTGTGTAAAAGGCCCAAGTGTCTGCTGCCACATCTGGAAAAACTCCTAGAGGAAACATTGTATATGTATATATTTATTCATTCGAACTATTTTTAAAGGCCTTAAAATATTTAATCCAGTTGAAAGTAGCCTGATATAATTTAAGATTTCATCCTGAAAAAAATATCCTACATCGCTAGAAAGAGTTTATCACTTTCACTTTCCCTTTCCTTCAGTGTAGTCCCAGCTTTTTAATAGTTTTGATTAATTATAAAATATATTGTTATAAATTTGTAATAGTCTATCATCTAAACTTTCAGGTTATACATTTGAGGTGACAGGCTGTAGCACTTAATAAATAACACAAGAACAGATGATTTGCAGAGGATAATAACAAATGTGCGTCCTGCTTTATTTATAACGTTTATAGAGCCAGTGGCAGTTCTAGACCTAGACCTAGTTCTCGTAATTGGGCAGGGGCCACTTGTGCTTTAGCGGGCACACTTTAACATGCATCTCAAACTACTTAAACAATTATTCAAAGTCATTTGTTGTCATGCATCACTCTGCAGTCTTCATAAACAAGCTAATTAAATAACGTTAACTCAAAATAATCTTCCATGTTAATTTATTTGACAAGTAACTTTGTACACATTTTTAACATTCAAGTACATCAAGGCACATTTTCGCACCTGTAAACTTGAACAGATGCAGTTGCCCTCCCATTAACTTAAAATAATTTAAAACATGTCCAAGTGATCTTTTACATACCAAGGAGATTTTCACAGTATTTCGTTTAAAACAAAAATAATTATTCTGGAGTCATATTAAGTCTTATTTCCTATAGTTTATGTTTTGAACAAAAGCTATTTTTAATAAAAAAAAAAAAAAAACTATTTTAAGGTCAGTATTATTTGCCTCCTCAAAAATATTTACTGTATTATTTTTGACTGTCTACACAACAAACCAGTTATACACTAACTTGACTAATTATTCCAACTTTCCTAGTTAACATAAACTAGTTAAGTCTTTAAATTAGGCTACACTTTAATCTGAATCAAAGACTATAGAATACTTAAAGGGACTTTAATCTCAGTACAACTATCTTGCAAAATAACTAGTAAATATTATGCACTGGCTGGGAAAGATAAAGTAGTTATTAGAAATTAGTTAAACTATTATGTTTAAAAACGTGTTGTAAAAAATCATGTGTTGAGGACTCGTTCTTTGTCACTACTGAAATCCAAAACGAATGAAGGCAAAACTAGTTGATTATTACTTTTACATGAGCGTGACTGTAAACCACACTTGATCAATGTGTTAAATCTATTCTGTACTTGCCGACTGCAAGTTCAAGACTGCATTTTCTAACGTAAAACTATGTGCACTCAACTTCTGATCAATAATATTATTTAACTACTTATTAACTATTTTTTCCATTCTGGTATTACTATTGCTATTATTACTACACCTCCACGCTCACCTCCACACACAGCTGGGGCTCTGGAACTCAACTTCTTGAGAAGGGCTGGACTTTCTTTTACTCTGGAGTTGCTCACGGTGGGCTGGTGTGGGCTTGCTTATAGCTCCCAACTTAGCCGCCATGTTTTGGAGTTTTACCCGGTGAACAAGAGGGTCGCCTCCCTGCGCCTTTGGGTCGGGGATAGGTCGCTCACTGTGGTATGGGCCTACGGGCCAAACACCAGTGCAGAGTACCTGGCCTTCTTGGAGTCCTTGGGAGGGGTGCTGGAAGGTGAGGACTCCATTGTTCTACTGGGGGCTTCAATGCCCATGTGGGTAATGACAGTGATACCTGGAGAGGCGTGATTGGAAGGAACGGCATCCCTGATCTGAACCCGAGTGGTGTTTTGTTATTGGACTTTTGTGCTAACCACAGTTTGTCCATAACGAACACCATGTTCAATGGTCAATGATCGACTTTGTGGTTGTATTGTCTGATCTCCGACGGCATGTCTTGGACACTCGGGTTAAGAGAGGGGCAGAGCTGTCAACTGATCACCACCTGGTAGTGAGTTGGATCCGCTGGCAGGGGGGAAAGCTGGACAGACCTGGTAGGCCCAAGCGTATTGTGAGGGTCCTCTGGGAACGTCTGGCTGAACCTCAAGTCAGAGGGATTTCAACTCTCACCTCAGGAAGAGCTTTGACCAGATCCCGAAGGAGGCTGGAGACATGAAGACTGAGTGTTCCATGTTCTCTGACTCCATTGTTAATGCAGCCGTGAGGAGCTGTGGCCGTAAGGTCTGTGTTGCTTGTCGGGGCAGCAATCCACGAACCCGGTGGTGGACACCGGAAGTAAGGGATGCCATCAAGCTGAAGAAGGAGTCCTACAGAGCTTGGTTGGCTTGCAAGACTCCCGAGACAGCTGATGGGTATCGACTGGCCAAGCCTGCTGCAGCCCGGGCAGTTGTGGAAGCACAAACTCGGGCCTGGGAGGAGTTCGGGGAGACCATGGAGGAAGACTATCGGTCAGCCCCAAAGAGATTCTGGCAAACTGTCCGGCGCCTCAGGAGGGAAAAGCAGCTCCACATCGACCTCGACTGGGGATGTGGTTGGGTGGTGGAAGGAATACTTTGAGGATCTCCTTAACCCCACTGACATGTCTTTCATTAAGGAAAGGAGACTGGGGATGCAGGGATGGACTCACCCATCACCCAAGCTGAGGTCACTGAGGTAGTTTGCAAGCTCCGCAGTGGCAAAGCAGCACGGGTGGATGAGATTCACCCTATGTATCTTAGGTCTCTGGATGTTGCGGGACTGTCGTGGCTGACAAGTCTTTACAACTTCGCATGGAGGTCGGGGACAGTACCTCTGGACTGGGCAACTGGGGTGGTGGTTCCCATTCTTAAGAAGGGGGACCGGAGGGTGTGCTCCAACTATGGGGGGATCACACTCCTCAGCCTCCAGGGGAAAGTCTATGCCAGGGTACTGGAGAGGAGGATCCGGCCGATGATTGAACCTAGGATCCAGGGGGAACAATGCGGTTTTCATCTGGGTCGTGGTACACTGGACTAGCTCTATACCCTCACCAGGGTGCTCGAGGGTTCATGGGAGTATGCCCAACCAGTCCACATGTGTTTTGTGGACTTGGAGAAGGCATTCGATCGTGTCTCTCGTGGCATTCTGTAGAGGGTGCTCGGGGAGTATGGGGTCTGAGGCGATCGGTTGAGGGCTGTCTCATCCCTGTATGAACAGAGTAGGAGTCTGGTTTGCATTGCCGGCAATAAGTCAGATTTGTTTCCAGTGCATGTTGGACTCCGGCAGGGCTGTCCCTTGCCACCAATTCTATTCATAATATTTATGGACAGAATTTCAAGGCGCAGCCTTGGGCTGGAGGGGGTCCGGTTCGGGGAGCACAAGATTTCATCTCTGTTATTCACAGACGATGTTGTTCTGTTGGCTTTATCGAACACGGACCTTCAGCATGCACTGGGGTGGTTTGCTGCAGAGTGTGATGCAGCTGGGATGAGAATCAGCACCTCCAAGTCCGAGGCCATGGTGCTCCACCAGAAAAAGGTGGTTTGCCATCTCCAGGTTGGAGGAAATTCCTTACCCCAGGTGGAGGAGTTTAAGTATCTCGGGGTTTTGTTCACGAGTAAGGGAAGGATGGAACGTGAGATTGACAGGCGCATTGGTGCAGCGGCAGCAGTAATGCGGTCGATGTACCGGTCTGTTGTGAAGGAGCTGAGCCGAAAGGCAAAGCTCACGATTTACCGGTCAATCTACGTTCCTACTTTCACCTATGTTCATGAACAAAAGGACAAGATCTAGGAGACAAGCGGCCGAAATGAGTTTCCTTCGAAGGGTAGCAGGGCACACTCTTATGGATAGGGTGAGGAGCTCTGACACCCGGGAGGAGCTCGGACTAGAGCCGCTGCTCCTTCACATCGAGAGAAGTCAGCTAAGGTGGCTCAGGCATCTGTTTTGGATGCCTTCTGGACGCCTACCTAGGAAGGTGTTCCAGGCATGTCCCACCGGGAGGAGGCCTCGAGGACCCAGGACACGCTGGAGGGACTATGACTCTCGGCTGGCCTGGGAACGCCTCGGGATCCTCCCGGAGGAGCTGGAGGAAGTTTCTGGGGAGAGGGAAGTCTGGGGTTCTCTCCTAAGACTGCTGCCCCCGCGACCCGGCCCCAAAAAAGTGGCAGAAAATGAATGAGATTGTGCAAGTTATGAAAACATCAACCTGCAGTCTTGACACGCTCCCACATCATTCTTTAAAATGGTGTTTACCTGTTTAGAAATGGATCTTCTAAAAGTGGTAAATGCTTCAATTCTCCTGGGGTATTTTTCCAAACTCACTTAAAACTGCAGTTGTTAAACCCCTCTTGAAGAAGAGCAACCTGGATAATACCCTTTTGAGCAATTACAGGCCCATCTCAAATCTCCCTTTCATTAGCAAAATCATTGAAAAATTTGTTTTTAACCAGGTTAACAAGTTCTTAAACTTCAAGGGGTGTTTAGACAATTTTTAATCTGGGTTCAGATCACATCACAGTACAGAGAGCGCCCTTAAAAAGATAATCAATGATATCCGCCTAAATACAGATTCAGGCAAACTAACAGTGCTGGTACTGCTCGATCTCAGTGCTGCATTTGACACATACTTCTGGATAGGCTGGAAAACTGGGTTGAGCTGTCTGGGACGGTCCTCAAATGGTTCAGATCTTACCTTGAAGGGAGAGGTTACTATGTCAGTATAGGTGACCATAGGTCAAAATGGACACCCATGACGTAAAGAGTCCCACAAGGCTTGATTCTGGCACCTCTCCTGTTCAACATTTATATGCTTCCTCTGAGCCAAATAATGAGAAAAAAACAAATCTCCTACCACAGCTATGCTGATGACAATCTACCTAGCCTTACTGCCTAATGACTACAGCCCCATTGACACCCTCTGCCAATGCATTGATGAAATTAACTTATGAATGTGGCAAAAATTTCTTCAGTTAAACAAAGAAAAAACTGAAGTGATTGCATTTGGGAACATATATGAGGTTCTCAAGGTGAATGCAAACCTTGGCACTAACGGTCAAACAGCAAAAAATAAGATCAAGAATCTTGGTGTGACTCTGGAGTCAGATCTGAGTTTCAATAGTCATGTCAAAGCAGCATACTATCATCTCAAAAACATAGCAAAAATTAGATGCTTTGTTTCCAGTGAAGATTTAGAGAAACTTGTTCCCGCTTTTATCAGCAGCAGGGTGGATTTCTGTATTTTTCTGTATTCTGTGTTTAAATTATTATTACTGGTCTATAAATCACTAAATGACTTAGGACCTCAATACATTACAGATATGCTCACTGAATACAAACCTAACAGATCACTCAGATCTTTAGGATCATATAAACCAGAAATTACAAGAGTTCAGTCAAAGCAGGGTGAATTGGCTTTGTTACTACGCCCCTCGCTGCTGGAATCAGCTTCCAGAAATTTTTAGTTTTGGCAGAATTGACTTTTTAGTCATTTGGCAGAATTACAGTTTGAACCCCTGTAGTTAAAATCCAATTTATACAGAAGCAGTCCAAAATAAGCAGGTGAATTAATGATACACAATGTTTGGGTAAATCAAAAGTCAACATTATCAATGCAAAAACACAATTTATGTCTTTATCAAACTACCATAGTTAACATTGAGTAAAATCCAAAAAATCTCAATTCAGAGTAAGCCAGGAACCCTCAGATACATGTGCTCCATATATGAGCCTCAAATTGCACTGCAAGAAAAACAGTTATGTTGATAAATAAAGCCACATGGGCTCAGGAGAACATAATTAAATAAAAACAACAACAATAAAAATGGAACCTAGTCTGTTGCTGCATTAAAAAATGCCAATTGACTCGTTCTTCATGATGAAAGCTGTAGTGATTTGTCAGCTCTAAGTTGTGTGCAAATGTGATGCTGCTGGTTTTTGGATTTGTGTGCTACTATTGGATTTGTGTGCTACTGTAGGTTCAGAGGACTCCATATTTCTTTTTTTCTGGGAAAAAACAGACATAGATATTTCAGCCTCAAAATTCAGAGACCCTTCTGACTTTGAGCAACAGTTGGAAAGGAAATGTCTGTCATAATTTTTGGAAACAGCAGTTTCCCATGTCATGTTTTAAAGTACCATTGATGTGAAGGAATTTATTGGGAGGCACATACTGTATATATATATATATATATATATATATATATATATATATATATATATATATATATATATATATAGACACATAAATAGACACATATTCTGCCATCATAATTATGCATTTCATGGTAAGTCTATAGTTCTTAGTAATATTTGGCAACACTGTATCAATGACATGCACCACTTAGAAGCATGAAAAATCAGTGAGGAGAACATATTCTTTAAGATAAACGTAGTACTCTTAATTATCTGATATCTAAGGGATATAATTATAAACACGAGCCACTACTTAAATGCAAAGGTGGAGGTGTTGGCTTAATATACATTAACATTTTCAGTGTTACTCAGTGATCTGACTTCAAATATAATTAATTTGAAGTAATAGTGTTGTATATTTCGGTGTGCAATTTAAACAATAAATTTCAATCTAAATTTATATTGGCAGGTGTATATAGACAATTACAATTTACTAAATTATGCTTTAGTATAATTACTATACTGACAATTACGATTTCTTATCAGAAATAGTTCTGGCCACAGATAAAATTTTAATTGTTGGTGATTTTAATATTTAAATAGATAATGAAAAGGATGCTTTAATTCTGGCCTTCTTAGAAATACTAGCCTCTGTTGGAGTAAAACAGCATGTCTCAAGGCCTACTCATCAGCATAATCATACTCTAGATCTAATATTATCACATAATATCAATTGATAATGATGAAGTTGTGCAGCAGAGTGATGACAGTTCAGATCACTATTTAATTTCTTGTTTATTGTGCATTGATGGGTCTACAAAATCATCTTCTATTTATAAATATGGTACCTGATTCCAGGCAGCCTAGTAGAGCTTGACACTGCAACTAAAACTATTGATTCTGTCCTTTCTAGCACTTTAGACATAGTTGCTCCGTTACACTTAAAAAAGATTAGGAAAAAAATCTGACACCATGGCACAGTGAGCACACACATGCTTTAAAGAAAGCTGCCCGTAAAATGAAAGGTAGATGGAAGAAATCAAAACTAGAGGTTTTTCGTCTGGCCTGGAAAAGAAAGTATACTTAACTTTAGAAAAGCTTTAAAGTTTGCCAGATCTGCTTTTTTTTCAAGTTTAATAGAAGAAAATAAACACAATCCTATGGTCCTGTTTAACACAGTAGCCAATCTAACTAAAAATAAAACATCAACATGCATTTCTCAACACAGCAGTAATGACTTTAGGAACTTTTTTACATGCAAGATTGATGATATCAGGGATAACATAAGCACCATCAATCTGCCTCCTACAGCATCATCCCATTTAGTGCACTGTAGACTGTTAATGGATCGACTTCAAACTTTTTTAGCAGTAGGTGAGGAAGAACTGTTTAAACATTTTGTTGATAAATTCGTCCAAATCAACAACATCTATGCTAGATCCTTTACTGACCAAATTATTAAAACAATTGTTTTAAAAAGTTTCTGAACCTGTGCTTAACGTTTTAAATTCATCTCTACTTTTAAGATATGTTCCTAAAACTTTTAAGTCATTAAGCCACTTATTAAAAAACACAGCTTGATCCCAAAGAATTTGAAAATTAGACCCATTTCAAACCTGCCTTTTCTATCAAAGATACTAGAAAAAGTCGCATCTGCTCAACTATGTTGCTTCCTACAGAGAAACAATACTTATGAAATTTTTCAATCTGGATTTAGAGCATTTTATAGCACAGAAACAGCACTCCTGTCGTCCGATCGTGGTTGCATTTCTCTATTAGTGTTTTTGGACCTCAGTGCTGCATTTGATACAATCAATCAAAATATACTCCTTGATAGGCTTTAAAATAATGTTGGTATTACAGTAACTGGGCGAAGCAGTGGTGCATTAGGTAGTGCTGTTGCCTCACAGCAAGAAGGTCGCTAGGTTACTGGTTCGAGCCTCGGCTCAGTTGGCGTTTCTGTGTGGAGTTTGCATGTTCTCCCTGCGTTCGCGTTGGTTTCCTACGGGTTTTCCCCACAGTCCAAAGACATCCAGTACAGGTGAATTGGGTAGGCTAAATTGTCTGTAGTGTATGTGTGTGTGTGAGAATGTGTGTATGCGTTTCCCAGTGATGGGTTGTGGCTGGAAGGGCATCCACTGCGTAAATCAAATGCTGGATGAGTTGGTGGAGTTGGTATTACAGTAACTGCATTGGCCTGGTTCAGGTCTTATCTATCTGAATGTTATCAAATTGTATCAGTTAATGAACAGACGTCATACAGATCAAAAGTACATTGTAGGGTACCACAAGGTTCAGTTCTTGGTCCCTTACTTTTCACATTATATATGCTACCACTAGGCAAAAAAACATGGAGTTAGCTTCCACTGTTATGCTGATGATACACAACTTTGTATCTCCTCTCAACCTGATCGTTTGTATGAATTAACGACATTAACATTGTATAGCTGATATTAAAAATTGCATGAGTAATAATAGGTCTTGCTTTTTAGACCTCACATGCAAAAACCTAGAACACTGCCTAAACCTTGATGCATTCTTAGTTCAGATAAAACTGAAGTCTTGCTTATTGGATCCAAAAACCTCACATGTAAAAACCTAGAACACTGTCTAACCCTTTCTTAGATTCTTAGTTCAGTCCTCATCTTGTCAAAAAAAAAAATAGATTTTTGATAGCAACCTGTCATTTGAAGGCCATATTTCAAGCTTCTGTAAAACTGCATTACTTATCTTAAAAATGTTGCCAAACTTTGACATATGCTATCATTGTCTGATGCAGAAAAGCTTATTCATGCCTTCATGACCTCTCGGTTAGACCATTGTAATGCATTACTAGGCGGTTGCCCTGTTGGCCTAATTAACAAACTTAAGCTAGTTCAAATAGCAGCTGCTAGAGTGCAAAGAAATGGTCGTGCCCAACTGAGCCTGGTTTCCCTCAAGGTTTTTTTACTTCACTTTCGTCAATTGGTGAAGTTTGTTCCTCGCCACTGTCACCACTGGCTTGCCTGGTTTATGACTTGAGCTGCGCATTGATGGATTTTCTCTTCAGTGTTTGGACTTTTAGCAGTGAAAATTAAACCACACTTGAACTGAACTAAACTGAAATTAAATTAAAAACTGGACTGACAGTTTTAATTTACTAGAACTTCCATGTTAAGCTGCTTTGACACAATTTACATTGTAAAAACACTAAAGAAATAAAGATTAATTAAATTAATCATCATATTATGTATATAAAACTGTGTCAAACGAAATACTAATGAAATTGTAACCCTTATCCAACATATCTGTAGGTGGAACAACAGAAATTAAAACACTGTCAAGGATTCATAGAATTCATTAACATTCATTAAACATTTGGGCAAATCATGTACAGCATAAGTTGTCATTTTTCATTCACACTCCAAATCTTAATGAAAATTGTTACACCAAAATTATTAAGTTATTGCAGCATGAAACAAAACTATACATATTTGTAGATATTAAAATAGCAAAATAAAAATAAATAAATAAAAAACTGTCCAGATATCATAATTTTCAAACCATGTCCATGCAAACAAACTTGGGCTCTTCTTGAACTAATATACTGTATGTATACATGCTATTGTGGTGAATTTTGAGGAAATTAAGTTGAGGTTTATCACATCAACAAATCAAGATACTGAAGTACTGTCATACGTTACAAAGAATGTATTAAGATTTAAAACACAAATTGACTATTGATTAGACCTACATAGCATTTTCTTAGTGTCTCTTCAGGTAGTGGCTTGCTAGTTACGACTAAACAGCAAAGTTGTTGAAACAGTATATGTTTAGCAATCACTGAATGAACACAAAAACATGCAATGATGAACAACAGTCAACAATTATTATGGTGGAACATCAACAGAAATGTGGCAGAGATCATCGGTCTGTGAAGATTGACAATCTGCAGTCTGTAAAGCTGGAGAATGTAAAGTCTGTGAGCATGCAGAATCTGCAGGAATTTGTGAAGTCTGTGGACATTTAGAGTCAGCGATCTGAGAGCTTTCTTCCTCCCGAGGAAGTCTCTGAATGTCATGCCTTAACTGTAGTAGACTTTTACCCCTCTCAAGTCTACTTTTATCCACCAGCCGAAAAGCCTCCATGAATTCATCGATGTCAATGCTACCATCATTATTTGTGTCCATACTGACAACCAGCTCATTAATGACCTCATCAGAGATCTCCATTTTCAGATAGGCACTGAAGAGTTTCAATGTCTGACGAAAATCCTCAAAAGATATGAGACCTGACAGACACAGATATGAAGGCCTTAGGATTGCAATACGAAAAGACATCAAACTATGTTATGTCTGTTGTCTGCAAGATCTATAACATGCATTTAGAAGATATACTGTATAGGGTAAAATTTCAAGTTGATTATTTCATGCATATATTTTTTCTTACCTGAATTATCTGTGTCTACTATTCTGAAAATGGTCTCCAGTGTGGATCGATGTCTATATAGTGTCTCCAACATTGACTGCTCAATGACCTGTAATAAGAACAGAGGACAATGGTTTCTGCAGAGTATCTGTTAAGATACTGTTCGTTGTTTGAATAATGTGACTAGAAAATGGGCTTCCAAAAGAATTTGATTTTATTTGCAAGTTGCAATATATACATATAACAGTGATAAACACTAAACAAAACACTGTGTACATAAAACCAAAAAATAAAACAAACTGTAAAATTATGCATTTCTCTTATTACTCGCCTTAATTCATATTACTTACCTTAATAATACATACCTCTTAAACATTATTAAATGTTCAAGCTGAGTGACTGATATTTATTGGTTTGCACAGTCACAATTCTGACATTCATTTTCAAAATTGTTTATTATATTTTCAAGATCTGAGTTAAACTCTGCTGCTGCATTCAGCGTGGGCATAAATGTGACATAAAATGATATTCAAACTCACATTGGTAGCATTTAGCAATGAAAAAAGGCACATAATCAGTACCTGAGGTTATTTTACCTAAGTAGTTTATGCTGCTGTTCAGTTGCAAGAAATAGGATTTAGAATTAGTTTCTAAAATAGAAATATGAGGTGATGGTTTGGACAAAAACTGCTTTAAAGCAATACCACCATTATTATTATTATTTATTTATTTATTTATTTTTTGAAAAAGGCTCATTTTACAAGCCAAAGAATGCAGCTGATCATTATAGCTTAGCATATTAATTTGACACATGGATTCATTGGAATTGACCATTAGCATTTCACTCAATAAAACTAAAAAAGAGTTGTAGAAAATGAGTCTGCCTCGACCTAACTTCCACTCTAAATGGTGAATTGATGCTCATTTTCCAAAAAGGCTGACTTATAAGAGAAAAGAGAAGTCAACAGTTTGTTGTCTCTGCATTGTTTGAGGTAACTACATCTCAACCAAATTGTATTGTAGAATGGTCATGGGTGTGGTGCACAGAGAACATCTCATCAATGGTGTTTAAACTGCATTGACATAGAGAGATAGGGAGAACAGTTGTGTCAACAGCCAAGGAGCAAATTCATTAACATCAATAGGCAAGTCTAAAGGCAACATCTAAATCAGTATAAAAGTTTAAGTCTAAGAATGTTTGTGGTTCATTCTGACTCCGATGAAACCAGAGTACTGCAGTGTAACTTTGAGACTGCTATGCTGAATATGATTTCTATGCAGTCCTCATTTTTCTTACAGAGTTTTAATAATTTTACTATTTAAACCTTGGGGCCTCTGTATTTGCACCATGTAATAAGATGGAAAAAAATGGAAATGAAAATGTTATGTTTTCTAGGTCAATATTAATAGGAACTATTAATAGGAACTACTATGATTCTGGCGTAATTTGTCAAGAAAATCTGCTGCCGTAAAATGCCTTCACCAGGTGGAATGATATTATGCAGTCAGAAAACACAAAATATTTAGTGCGATTTGATGTATTCAGCCAGCAAATCAACTAACATCTTCCATTTAGAAAATTAAAGCTGCAAGCCGCATTATAGGGGTTCAAGCATATAAGGACTTTTAATGCTAGTTAAGTCTTTGACAAGCCAGAATTTATGGCTGACATTTAAACACATACTCAATGGACATAATGTTGACACACAGGTAAAATATGTTATGGTTAAACTATTATATCAATAATAGTCATTAGTCATTGGGCCACATGTAGAAATTTGACCTGAATAAAACAAAATGTTTACTACTAGGTTTTCTTTTGAAATGTATATACATGATAATAAGCTTTCAGTGTAATTATTATAATGCCTTAAGTTAAAAAAATATATAGAGATTTATAGTTTGAATGATAAGCTTGGACTAAGTCTGATTTTAAATGCAATAGCAGTGTTTTTACTATAAACTAGATCTATCAGTAACTAATGAGTGGTCTTTAGCTGCATCTAGTGGCTACAATGATAATTTCAAAGAAATGATTCTTGAAAGTTTTTAACAGTTCTAAATCTCATTCATTCATTCATTTTCTTTTCGGCTTAGTCCATTTATTAATCAGGGGTTGCCACAGTCGAATGAACTGCCAACTTATCCAGCATGTGTTTTAAGCAGCAGATGCCCTTCCAGCTGCAACCCATCACTGGGAATCATCCATACACACTCATTCACAAACATACACTACGGTCAATTAAGCTTACCCAATTCACCTTTACCACATGTCTTTGTACTTGTGGGGGAAACCGGAGCACCCGGAGGAAACCCACGCGTACATAGGGAGAGCATGCCACCTGAGTCCCAAGAAAGGCCAGAGCCGCCACCTGAGTTACATGAATGGTTGCCAGAGCCATGTGACTTCCCAGTGCTGCTAGAGCCGTGTGACTTCCCAGTGCTGCTAGTGCTGTGTGACTTCCCAGTGCTGCCAGAGTCGTGTGACTTCCCAGAACTGAGTCCCAAGAAAGGCCAGAGCTGCCACCTGAGTCCCACGAAAGGCCGGAGCTGCCACCTGGGTCACATGAATGGCTGCCAGAGCCGTGTGACTTCCCAGTGCTGTCAGAGCCACCACCTGAAGTCCGGAACCACCATCTGAGTCCCACGAAAGGCTGGAGCCACCACTTGAGTTTCTTGAATGGCTGTGTGACCTCCCAGTGCTGCCAGAGCTATCTGATTACTCCAGGCCTTCTGACCCTAAGCCTCCTGAACCACTGGGGTTATCTGAACCGCCAATGCCTCCTGATCCAGAGCCTCCTAACCCACTGGTGCTACCTGAACCGCCAGTGACTACTGATCTAGAGCCCCCTGACTCATTGTGGTTGTCTGAACTGCCAGTGCATCCTGACCCACTTGGGTTGTCTGAACCACCAGCCCCTCTTAATCCTAAGCCAATGGACCCAAGGTGGTTGTCTGAACTGCAAGTGCTTCCTAACCAGAACCTCCTGACCCACTGGGGTTGTCTGAGCCACCAGTACCTGCTAAACCAATCCCTCCGCAGCTCCATGCCCCAGGTCCTCCGCAGCTCCATGTCCCAGACCCTCCGCAGCTCCATGCCCCAGGCCCTCCGCAGCTCCATGCTCCAGGTCCTCCTTAACTCCATGTTCCAGATCTACCCGAGTTCCATGCTCCAGGTCCTCCACAGCTCCATGCTCCAGATCTGCCTGATTTCCATGCTCCAGGTCCTCCGCAGCTTCATGCTCCAAATCCACCTGAGTTCCATGCTCCAGGTCCCCCGCAGATCCATGCTCCAGTGTTTCTGCAACTCCTGTTGTTGCTCCTTCAGTGTTATTTTCCAGTTTTATATTTACAAGTTTCCGACCCTCCAAAGCCTACCCCTGTTCCGCCTCCACCTCACCTCCCTCTGGGATTATCTTGGAGCGTCTGGAATCCGCTCCTTAGGAGGGGGGTACTGTCATGTTCACCACAATCAAGTACTGCAGAGAGCGCTGGTGAACTACAATTTAGTAATGAACTACAAATCCCTACATTCCACTACACATACACCAGGTTTCACTTCCACTGATCACGCACGAAGCTGAATCCTGTCACTATTGATTGTTTGGATTATTTATACACCCTGCACCCTTTTGTTGTTACTGAGTCGTGTGCTGTGCTGTGTTCCCATACCTTGCCTTGGTTTCTTGTTTTGTTTATTACTGTTCTTTTGATACTTAGATTTTTGGATGTCCTGTTGTTTTTCTGTTGTCTGCACAATTTTTTATTCAATAAATGAACTTGGATCCCACCTTTTTGTAACGTCTTTTCAACGTACCGTGACATACTCATCCCGAGGCCCTCAGACTATGCAGCGCCACTGATTCGATCCAAGACCAGCGACGAGATGATCCCAAGGTTTCTATATCCTGGACCAGGCCGTATCCTGAGCAGCTGCTGTGGTGGTCATGGAGGTGTGGAGAGCATGAGACTGATTCCTGCGACGCTCCAGGGACATATGAGTCTTCGCTGAGGTCCAGCTTCCAGCCTCCAGTGCCTAGACTGCAGCTCTGCACAAGACTTGTGGCCAGAGGAAAAATGGTCGTGCCCAACTAAGCCTGGTTTCTCTCGAGGTTTTTTTAATTCTTCACTTTCGCCAATTGGTGAAGTTTTTTCTTCACTTCTGTCGCCACTGGCTTGCATGGTTCGGGATCTGTAGAGCTGAGCATCGATGGATTTGCTCTTCAGTGTTTGGACTCTCAGTAGTGAATATTAAACCACACTGAACTGAGCTAAACTGAACTTAACTTAAACACTGAAAACTGAACTACACTGTTTTAATTTACTATGATCTTCTATGTGAAGCTGCTTTGACACAATCTACATTGTAAAAGCGCTATAGAAATAAAGTGAATTGAATTTAACTTATTTAAGAAGCTTATTTAAAACCTCTCACTGTCTTGTTGGATCTTCCTGGGATTGTTCCTTCTCAGTTGTTACCTGGTCTGTTCATTCCACCTTGCCCTAGTCACCTAAATGCTGGTTTGAAATTGAGAGTTTATCTGGGTGCACACAGCGAAAATGCCATCATCCTGGTGCCCAGGATGACATCAACGATGGCACAAGGGAGAATGAATAAGGTAAGTTTCTATTAATATTTGAGGGGAGAGAGAAGATTCACGTAGGGATATTTTTCCATCGCCTAATGGTGAACAGCTGTGTGAGAGTGTGAGAGTGTTTATTGGTGTTTCCCAGTAATGGATTGCGACAGGAAGGGCAACCACTGCATAAAAAATATTCTAGAATAGTTGCCAGTTCGTTCTGCTGTGGCAACCATTGATAAATAAGGGACTAAACTGAAGGAAAATGAATGAATGAATAAACTCTACAAGCTGACTTCATGATGACAGTTATTTTGAGATGTCCCCTGTTGTTGCAAATTATAGTAAACATGTCGAAAGCATTCACAACTCGCAGCTGTGCACATGCAGTTATCAAAGGCTCGTGCTGCAGACACAGGTGAAAATGTAAATCAGCTTTACGACTCCAAATATTTTGGAATTATTTTTGTGCCAAAATAAATTGAACAAAACTTTTGAGAAAATGAACAAAAATATACATTGAACATGAGAAATATATGTTGATTATGAGAAAAATAAAAGTTTTTGTTTACTTCCCTTTGTTTGTATAGCTTCACTTCCACCAAAAACAGTTTTGAATGTGTTGCTAGTTATTTAGTTTTCACTTTCAAATATTTTGTTTGAACTTTCATGGGGAAGGGCTTAACAGCAGTTATCTCTAATTGGCTAGTGAGTTTTGATGGACAGCTCTCGGTCCTGAATGTAGAGAAAGTGGCACATAACAGAAAAGTATCTGCTGATTTGTGTAATATTATGCTCCACTGCATAGCCTGTAGGAGGAATAAAACTTTTATTGAGTATTGTATTAGACTAATTACCATATAGCCCAAATACTATATATATTTAATTAATAACAGGCCTGTAGCCAGCCTGGTGATTTGGGTGGTTCTTTTTTCTTAAAAAGTTAACTTTTTTTGCAGGTTTTCACCTAATTTTCTATTTAATTTTGAGATTTACATACTGAAATTAAGTGACATTTTAAGCACAATTTTTAGCTGAATTAGCTTGTTGGATGGTCATCAAAACCACACTTTTTGACGTACCAAAATATTTCGTAAACATTAGTAAATAAAGAAATATGCCAAATATTTGTTTTATAAATAGAAATATATTACATCATATATCATTAGAAAATCGTTTTAAATTGAAAATTTTTGCCTAGTGTAATTTGTTAACCCTCCTGTTACTCTAAAATACCTTAATTTTTTATTTTTTTAGGTTATTGATGTCTTTGTTGACTACTTAACAACACTCTGAAATACAACCCCCCCTCCCCACTCCCATATGGCATATTTGGTATCAATGTTCTCAGCATGACCCAAGAAATAAGTTGAGATTTTTTTTATGACAATAAACATATGCAGACTAAAGTTTTGAATTTATGAATCATTTGAATCAAATTTATAAATTGTTATTGATGGTTAGTGAATGGTTTATAACTTGAGACCACTAGGTGGCGCTGTTACCAAATTTATGTGTTGGGGTCATTGTGAGTTGCCAAGACCTACCAAAAGATCAGTGTCAATATGTATAAATATTGTCGCAGCCTCAGATGCACATTGACATCGTGCTAACACATTTGTTGATGCCGTAAACAACAACTTTTGGTCAGCATGGTCTGAAGATGATCGGAGTCAAATTTGGTGAAAATTGAATGAATGGTCGAGGAGGAGTTCGCAAAAAAACTTTTTTGAATAAAATCAATATGGCGGACAGGAAGTTTGCCATAATATGACATGTTTGGTATCAATGTTCTCGGCATGACCCAAGCAATAATTCGATGTCAATTTTAGGCATTTTGGAAGATTCATTATTGATGGTTAGTTAAGGGTTAATAATGCACGACCACTAGGAGGCGCTGTTGCCAATTTTATGTGTGGTGGTTATTGTGAGGCGCCAATGACACATCTCAAGTTCAGCGTCAATATGTTCAAACATTGCAGAATTACAGCCTCAGAGGATCTTTGACATCGTGCCAGCACATTTGTCGGTGGTGTAAATGAAAAACCGTGTCGCGTTTCTGCATGAATTCCATAACTTTTTGCCAGCATTGTCTGAAGAACATCGGTGTCAAATTTGGTGAAAATCTGAAAAACGGTCTATCGTTTGATGGGTAAACAAATGTTCAAAAGAGGAGAATCCAGTGAGTGATTGTAGGACTTTCGGATATGTAAACAGTACATATGGCACTCATGTATCCTGGTGTCTCTGAGACAAATTTTGCTAGCATACTTTTAAATTTTTAAATGTGGCTGATAGGAGTCATACATAGTCCATCCAAGTCAATGGAGAAGTTTGGAGCTCTGTTTCTATAAATCTATTGCCCTTCAGTGTCCAACAATATCCACACCAATTCTTTTAAACTGTGTACACACAGTGGGTATATGGTGCTACTGCAGGGTTTTGGATAACTTCTAGTTGAACATAGCTATATAATATAGCTATTACATGATTTGCATTAATTTGTCTTTAACATCAGTGAATATTCCTGGTCAAAAGAAACATTTTGCTCCCCACAGTGTCTTCGTGAAACCTATTGATATGTACAATGAGAACTATTGTGGTCTGTTTTGGCATTATTATGACAAAACATTTTTTCTTTGTTTACAAACTGTTGTGTTGTGTTGTGTTGTGTTGTGTACTGTTCAGTACTAAAGTCTTCATTAAATATATTTTTTTGGAATGGGCCCATTTCATAAACAAGTGTTTCAGTCAGAGGTATAACTTAATTAGCAATTCATCCACTGATGTGTTTAAAGCACAGCATTTAAGTCTATACTGTTCAATGTCATTATTTTCCTGCAATTAGGGCAATGTTGTACCACACACACTGCTATTCATGCAGATGATGTCAACTCATATTTGGTTAATTTAGTGAATGAGGATTTTGAACTGCTGGTCTTTTTGGTCTAGTTCATGCTCTTATCTCCGATCTCATTTCTTTTGGAACTCCATACAATAAATAATTGGAACATGCTTGCCAAAGCAAAGACCGCTGTATCACTTGATGTTGATGTTGGTGTTAATTCTGTTCTGCCTTCTCACATTCAACCTTCCTTGGTATCTATGTATGCACATTGCTGCCCTCTTTAACTTAGGAGGCATCTACTTTCTGGTTTAAGCTGGGCATATGCTGTGCAATTGTGGGTCAGATTTTGAATCTTCTTTGATCTTCTTTGAATTTGGCTGATTTTCAGTTTGATATGCTTCGTCCACGCAGTGTACAGGATTGTTATCTTGTGACGGAATTGTAAAGCTGAATCAGAGCTATGAAGTGATGGACTTAAGCTCAGTGTTTATGCGCTCACTGCACCTGGACGTGGACTTCTAATTGAAAGTGTTTTTATTCACAAGTGCGAAATATATTTACAGTTGAAAGTGATAAAAACAAAACACTATGTACTTGAAACCAAAAATAAAACAAACTGTACAAAGTTTACAACATTTTTCTTGTCACTTAATTAATTAATTTTGCAATATTAATACAGAGGCTTGAAATGTAGTCTGAAAATATTCAAATGAAGTGCTGTGCTTTACCTCTGAGTTGGGCTTTTTTAGCGCAAGATCACAAAACCAGCCATGGTAATTCACCATACCGTTGGTGGTGGAGGACACTAGCTGAGGATGGAGGATCCTCCAGGGCAGATCCAGGTGAAGAACACGCTCAACTGCTCTGGCCCAGTCACTCAAAGTGATCAGTCCTGTTGAAGTCATACATTCAATAATTGTGGATCATAAAAAGCTCTGACATTTATGCCCCCTCACCACACACAGACAGGTATAGGCAAAAAATACATTAAAATATATTTTAAAAAAAAATACCAGATACATGCATTTTAAGAGTATCAAAACTTATTACAAAACACAGCAGCCACAAATGTATATAAAAAAAGGATTTTTGAATTTTAAAAATACTACAAAATACTTCTAAAAGAGGGCATGAAATGTCTTCACAAACCTTCCATCATTAGGCCTTTTGAATCAGTCCCTTAACCATTAAACTGACTTAGTAAAGTAAACAATGTTTGATAACTTTTCTTTGCCAGTTCGTTCACCTAATTTCTTTAGGATCAACAGGTTATTTTTTTAAATACCCTGAATATCCAGAATATCCAAAGAAATGCTAGAACAACCAATTGATCTACAAGAAATCTTAGATTCTGTTAATGCTATGCAAAATGGCAAAACCCCTTGCCCTGACAGATATACTGTGGAATTTTATAAGGCTTTTGCCCCCAAAATAGCTCCACTTCTTCTAAAAATGTTTGAAAATTTTTTAATTAATTCAGAGTTACCAAAGTCTCTTTCAGAAGCATTTATTACACTTTTTTCTGAAGCCAGGAAAAGATCCAATTGACTGCAGTTCCTACAGGCCAATACCTTTTCTAAATGTCAATGTTAAAATTCTTGCACAATTCTTGGCCTCCAGAATTGACACCGTCATACCAGAAATTGTATCACCAGATCAAACAGGCTTCATTAAGGGGTCGCCACTCATTTACTAATTTGAGAAGACTTCTTGGTATTCTGTATTCTCCTGCATCCAGGGAGGCCCCAGATGTGGTGGTGTCCCTGGATGCAGAGAGGGCATTTGATAGAGTGGAGTGGCACTATTTATTTACAGTTTTAAAAAAATTGGTTTTGGATCAAAGTTGATAGCCTGGGTTCAATTGCTATATTCTAATCCCAAAGTATCTGTTATCACACATAAAATACATTCGCAATTCTTTCCAATGTTTCGGCGAACAAGACAGGGCTGCCCTTTAAGCCCTCTTCTTTTTGCATTAGCAATCGAACCATTTTCTATTAGGCTTAAATCCTCGCAGTCTATCCAGGGAATTAATCGAATGGAGACAGAACACAACGTCTCTTTATATGCAGATGACCTGTTGATACATTTCACATCCAGTTGAAAACGTCCCAAAGATAGTAGAAAAGTTATCTAATTTTGGTAGATTTTCAGGATATAAACTAAATCTTTCTAAAAGTGAATGCTTTCCAATCAATTCCCTTGCTTAACAAATTAATGTAACATGCCTTCCATTTCAGGTTTCTCAATCTGGATTTAAATATTTGGGAGTTCATATTACCCGCAGTTTTTTAGGGTTATATGCAAAAAACTTCTTACCACTATTAAGTAAAATTAAATCGGATCTTTAGAGATGGGACACACTACAATTATCCCTAGCAGGCAGAGTGAACTGTATAAAATTAATATCTTACCTTGATTCTTATACTTATTTCAGTCCCTTCCAGTTTTTCTCCCAAAAGCTTTTTTCCATAAAATAAATAAAACCTATTTTATCATTCTTATGGAAAGGGAAGAACCCCAGAACCTGTAAGGAGCTTCTTGAAACACATAGGGCTCTATTTTGATTATGCATGCGCAAAGTCCAACGCGCAGGGCGCAAACGCATTAAGGGCGTGTCAGAATCCACTTTTGCTATTTTAAGGATGAAAAAATCCACTTTGAGCCGTGGCGCATGGTCTTATAGGGTTGAGCTTTTTCTTTTAATGAGTTATAGGTGTGTTTTGAGAATAAACCAATCAGAGTCTTATCTCCCATTCCCTTTAAGAGCCTGTTGCGCCATGCCATAGCACATTTGCTGTTTACATGGCAGACTTTGTAAGTGGAAAAACTGAACGCTTCACTAGAGAGAAAACAGTTAAACAGAGCATCTACAGCGCGAGAATGAGATGAGCCTCCTCATTGTTTACTTTCGCTTTCACTCTTGTGGATAGGGAAACGTGTTGTACGCACAGATATTCATTAGCCAATAAATAATTAATTTAGTGCAAAGATTTGTTTCAAAACTATATCTAACTACACAACTAACTAATGCGCTCTGCGCTGGAAAATACACCAGCTTTGATCTGGTCTATTGAACCGTCTATTTAAGTTCCTCAAAATAGCAAAGTGCCAGCAATGCGCCTCAACACACCTCCTTTTTTAGATCAGAACGCCTATGGGCGCACATATGAGTGCAAATGCATTTGCCATTTAAACAGCGTGGCGCAAAACGTCAAAAACGACTCTTGTGCCAAGCTAAAATTGGAAAACAACAATTGCGTCGTGCCTTGCGCCGCATTGCGCCGGGTGTATGATAGGGACCAAAGATCCCAGGGTGGTTTAGCGCTTACTACTGGGCCGCTAACCTCCAAAAAATTGTTAGTTGGTATAATACCCCAGAGGTTGATTGGTGTAAAGCTAAAGCAAATACTTGTAATTCACTTTCTTCATTAATAACAATGAAATTACTATTTTCTCCGTCTAATTATTCTTCAAGCCCTGTTGCATGCTCTACACTCAAGATATGGTCCCAATTTAGACAGAAGCATAAACTGACTGATTTTTCTATGCAAAACCCTTTATGTAATAACCACTTGTTTCCTCCTGGTAAACTAGATTTCACATATGTTCAATGGCAGGAGGCAGGCTTGGCCAGATGTTGGGACTTCTATATAGACACCTTCACTAATTTAAGTGACCTCTCCAAAAAATTTAAATTGCCACATTCCAATCTATTTCGTTATTTCCAAGTCTGACACTTTGTTCAAGCCCAGAGCTCAACTTTTCCTGACCTACCGCCTGCTTCAATGCTGGATAAAATTCTTCAATCTCCTACTGCTCTTAACTGGTCAAATTGCAGAATTATACATGATTATTATGTCTCCAAATGATGCTTTAATTGACCGAATTAGAGGAGAGTGGGTAAAGGACATTGGAACTGAAATACCTGATGAAATATGGGAAGAGGCTCTGAGTATAGGAAACAGATCCACTTCCTGCACATGCCTCAATCTCATACAATTTAAAATTATTCATCAAGCCTACTACACAAAATGTAGACTCTCAAAAATATATTTTTCTATTGATGAGGTGTGTGATCGATATAAAAGTGACAAGGCAGACTTTTTCCATATGTTCTGGTATTGTCAAAAGTTAAGTGACTATTGGGCACAAATATTTAAAACATTAAATGATGCCTTTAATTTAGAGATAAAATTTTTTATCGCCTTCTTTACTTTGTTAGCAAGGAAAAGAACTCTACTTGAGTGGAAATCAGCAGCTTCACCTAAAGCTTCAATATGGATGTGTGATCTCATTTAATATTTGAAATTAGAAAAAATTAAATATATAATGAAGGGATCTGTCCAAAAATTTTATGAGACATGGCAACCTATGATCACATATTTATATATATATATATATATATATATATATATATATATATATATATATATATATGAAATATATATTCATATTTATATATATGAAAAATGGAAGACTCTCTCCTTTACCTGATTTATATAAAGAAATCTGTGCAAACGGGTTTAATTGTGATTACCAATATGGTTTGGTTTCATATGAAAAAAAAGACCACTATAAATGTATCAGATTATTGATTTGTATTATCATGTACTGTAGGTAATTATTTATTTAAATTATTTTTAAAGTTTATTTTTTATTAAATTTTTAAAAATGATTATATTTATTTTATTCTTTTTATTTATTATTATTATTAATAATATTTTCAATTTTGCTATATTTTTGTCTATTCCTGTTGTAATTGTATTTTAATTGTAATTGTTTGCTAATTCATTTCAGCGCCAATGTTAAAAAATGGGGGGAAAAATTACAACCTTGATTGTACAAAATGTTTTGTTAAAGCTTGAGAAAATAGTCACAAATAAATGTTTTAAAAAAAACACAAGGAGGAGACAAACAACCATAAATATAATCTACATCTCTCTATCTATCTATCTATCTATCTATCTATCTATCTATCTATCTATCTATCTATCTATCTATCTATCTATCTATCTATCTATCTATCTATCTATCTATCTATCTATATATATATATATATATATATATATATATATAAAACATAGCTGACACTTAGCTTTACCTACTATGAAAGTACATAAGAACAATGAGACTAGTAAACTGCATACAGTCACAAGGAAGCTGTTTGGTTGTAGAGCTGTCCCTATTACTGTTCCCAATTTGTCATATCCCCTGTCTATCTGTATCCTGGATCTGCTTTTCCACTCTCGGCACATATATTGCCTTGGTCATAGGAATGAGGGTCTTGGTGCACCAAGAAAGCAAACGCTGGGCCGCATATACATCTGTTCCATCACGTGTGCATTTTTCTAACAAGTGTTTGTCTAAGTGTACAGCCCTCTCAGCTGGCCCATTTGACTGAGGGTAGTGGGGGCTGCTGGTGACATGGCAGAAGTCCCACGTGTGGGCAAATTTTTTAAACTCCCTTCTTGTGAAATATGTTGCGTTTTCAGTCATTAGCTGCTGTGGAACTCCATGTGTGGCAAAATGGCAAGTCTGGTATATCATGCAGTTGAAGGGGCTCCTTTGTTTGGTGTAGCCTGAGGGCATTACAAAGAGCACACCTGAAGACATCCTGCTCAATGTTCTGGTATATGCCAGGCCAAAACATGGTTTCTCTGGCCCTGTGCTTTGTTGCTTCTAGGCCTGGGTGACCTTGATGCAGCTGTCTGTTGCAATAGCATTGCAGTAAGTGGGGAATGACAAAATACTGACCATGGAGCAGCAGGCCATTATCGACTGTGAGTTCATCCCCTATGGCATAGAACTGCATAAGGTCATGTGGCAGCTTCTTTGATGAATCAGGCCAGCCCATGGAAATAATTTCAGATAAGCGCCTACGTAGATGGTCTGCCTGTGTTTCCTGTCTCAGTTTCTTAATTTTCCTTGAGGAGAGAGTTACCACTGTCATCACATCATAGTCTTCAGTAGTATCAGCCCAATCAGTGGAGGGTGTCTGCCAGGTATAGCTCTTTGCCTCTCTTGTAAATTACATGAAAGCTATAGCGCTGCAGCTTTAACATCATCCTTTGAAGGTGCAGAAGCTAAGTGTAGCAGCTTTTTTAGAATAGTGATAAGAGACTGATAAGATGTTTCTACTGTTACTGGGCAGCCATATATGTAGTAGTGAAATTTCAAGGGCCAGCAGCTCCTTCCGAATCTGAGCGTAGCGTGACTCAGTCTCTGTAATCGCTCTTGAGGCAAAGCTCATCGGTTTGTTGTTCTGGAGGCAGACAGCACCCAGGCCATGCTGAGAGGCATGTGCAGACAACACCACTGGCTGGTGCACATCAAAGTACTGGAGTAAAGGAGGACTCATCAGAAGTTCTTTAAATTTGGTGAATGCTGCCATGTGGTGTTCCTGCCAGCTCCATTCCACATCCTAAAGCAGGAGCTGGCACAGGGGTGCTGGGATTTCACCATAGCCTAGGAAGAATTTTGACAAATAATTAGTCATTCTCAAGAACTCTGAACATCATGCTTATCAGCTGGGGTTGGCATAGAGCTGACTGCATCTGTCTTAGTGGGGGCAGGCTTTATGCCCTGGTCAGTTAGAAGATGACCCACATACGAGACCTCAGACACCCGGAAATGGCACTTGTCAGGTTTCAGCTTAAGATTTACAGCACTAATTCTATCCATGACCTGCCAAAGGCGCAGATCATGCTCCTCTGTTGTGCTGCCCCAAACGCGAATATCATCAACAACGATTCCACAAAAAGCTGCTCCATACACTTTTGGAAGACTTTACTTTCTGTGGATATTCCATAGGGCATTCAGAGGAAGGTATATCAGCCCACCTAGGTCATGAAAGTGGTAAGCCTCGATGACTCATCCCTAAGTGGCACCTGCCAGAATCCACACTTTGCATCAAGGATGCTGAACACCTTGGCCCCTGGCATGTCAGCGAACACCTGTTCTTTTGTTTTCATAGGATGATGCAGCCTGAGGAGAGCTTTGTTGAGGTAAACAGGGTCAATACACAGTCTTACGGCACCATCTTTTTTGCATGCAGCTACCATAGAAGAAACCCACTCAGTGGGCTCTTGAACTGGCTTTATGACTCCCAGTTTGGTCATTCTGTTTAGTTCTTTGATTATTTTGTCTTTCATTGCCAAAGGCACTCGTCTAGGAGCACATATTGTAGGGTGCACAGAGGGGTCAAGGTGCATGTGATATATTACAGGAAGTTTGCCTATAGTGTTGCAGTCAAAGAGATGCTTATACTCTGTAGGCTCAGGATCCCCAGGCTGGAGAGCATGCACATTTTGGCCATGTTGCACAAAGCCTAATTTGACACTGTCATTGAGGCCCAATATAGGTTTTACATCACTTAAAAACTACATGGAACTATAGTGCCCCGCATGTAAAGTTTACATTAGTAACACCTAAAGTCTTTATGATCTGACCCCCATAAGCCACAAGTTGACTACATGGCTGTGGTCAAAATGAGCGCCTGGGTCAATGTGCTGGAGAGCACCTTTGGAGAGTACATTGCACCGGGCTCCCGTGTTGATTTCCGTGTGTTGGAAGTGAACAGGATGGTGAATATCTCTCCTCTATCAGCTGGCATCTCTACACCTTTACAGTAAAAGACATCTGCTGATTCATATGCAACCTGTGCATAAAGTTCACTTATTCTATGTGTCTGTCCTCCCCTGCGTATGGTGTTGGGTGCTGACTGAGATGGACCTTTTTCAGGTCTGTTGTAGGTGCTTTTAGCAGCTGTGTGCAAATATTGTCGTTGTGAATGCCGCATACTAATCAATCTCTTATCAGTTCGTCATGCAGCATTCCAAACTCACATTTTTTTGCAAGGGTTTTTAACGTGGTGCCGTACTACTAAACTGTTTCATGCGGCTTCTGATTTGTTGTATTGAATGCATGTCTGTCCATAATTACATCCTTTAAAGGCAAGCAAATCTCCTCAAACTTCTTTACCAACACCTTTGCATGCTTTGGATCTTCCCTCTCCTTTTAAAGTGAAAGTGTCATATTTATCTTGAGCATCAGGACCGGTGAAGTTGAGAAAAGTGTACGCTTGTACTTTTGCAGTTGCTTCTGAAAGACCGGCATTACTGTATATGTGCCACTCACACTTAAACTTTGTCCAGTTGTCCGTGATTTCGTCAAATATGAGGGGTTCAGTCTAGCGAAGTCCTTGTGCTATTGTCAGTACAGGCTTACTTCTAACACCATGTAGATGTGTATGAACAAATAGACTGATACTTCTTTGTTATTATTTTACAACCAACAACCATTTCCATGTCCCACACATACAGTAACTTCCTAAGGGCATTCTATGTAACCTCTTATGAAACACAAGGGGGAGACAAACAACCATAAATATAATCTGCACATATTTAGAGTAATTAACCTAGTTAAGCCTTTAAATTGCTATTTAAGTTTAATCCCAGTATAATGAAAAATATCTAGATTTGGAGTGGATTTTCTGATGGATGTCCGCTCCAGGGTAGAGTAACATGTATAATTTCTTATGTCTTCATGATTATTAATGAAGTAGAGTGTTTAAGGGCCTAGATTGTATGATGACCTTAGTATCATCCCTCTTCAGAGTAAATCTGGAATAATATGTGTCATTGCTTTTTTGTATGCAAAATGATTTGCTTCCTCAGGATTTGCCAAGCTAGGTCAGAGGTCATGGAGACCTCTTGAGTGGACCTGGACTCTTATTTGCCATTTTATGTTTTAAAGTAAATTCCTTTGTATGTAAGCTGAAAGTTTTGAATAATGATTGTACCAGTTATTAACAAGTTTAATAAGATGACTGAGAGAACTTGGCACAGCCTTGAGTAGGAAACAGATTGTACTTTGTGTGTGTGTGGGTGTGTGTCCTCTCTTCCTTTGAGGATCTGTATTACAGGTCTAGGGGTCAGCTCTGAATACCGTAGTGGATGTCTGACTTTTGTATGTGACGCCTAAAGGTTATACTTCTGCGTCGAGTGCTCGGCGTGACCCACGGTGCATGCCTTGTGCGTAGTCATGCATTTATACTTCTGCCCGCTGTTTGTGTTGCTCTCCAATACCACTTCCGAAACACTTAGGTTTTATGTTCCTCTGTGCCAATTTTGCGGATGTTTTGTGTTTTTCTGAATGCTCCAAGTAGCTCAAACTTGCTCATTCAGAGGACGGAACCAGCGGACATGCAACAGCATTAATCATAAAAATAAAACACAAAACAAAAGTTTCCATCCGGAGCTCTTTTACAGGTTTCGACACTTGTAAACACTCACTCCAGTGGGTTCGTGGATCAGCACCGCCCACACTCGTCACCACTACCATGCTGACCAATCACAGAGTTTGCGCTACGTGTCGTTGCAATGTGTAATTAAATTTTTTGAGGGGTGTACATCGCCATCAGGCTGCATTGGAGCATACGCATGCGCTTCATGCAGAAGTATAAATCCGCCTTAAAGGGCCATGAAACCACCCTTTTTCAGTTTAAGTCTACCTAATTTTTCAAAAAATGCTCTGAGATGGGCATGGAGCAGCACTGTGATCAGAGGGTGGAGTGTGTGTGGCTGACAATGCAGAGGAAAAAGAATGGAGCGAACTGTCAGTTTGCTCACAAAATAAGACACAATCTGTGAGGAGACTGATTTTATAGTTTACAAAGTTAAAGTGTAAAGAACTAAACAGTAAGTAATGTAATGCCCTGCTACATTCATCATTTCTAATTTCATATACACATAACTACAAATTGTTCTATCATTATAAAGACAATCGTGTTTATATAAACACTATAAATGAGGAGGACTTCTCTCCTTCTCAATCCGCGAGTCTGAATGCTGACACACTGTATAGCAATGCAGTCTCTTGTCCTGTCTATTCCAACCATTAACCTTGCTGGTAATCTGGAGGATTTTAAACATGTGCGAACACAGCAGCACGCATAAAGGCAATGTTTCTCAATTCTAACCTGATGGTAACGATCTCCACTAATAAAAGACGAAGTCCGCCACTCTCCAATTCTCGTACAGCTCTCCCGACAAACATGCTTGTTACAAACCAACAGTTTTGCTGTATCGGCCCGGACAGCATCGTGGGAAAAAACATGCAACATAACCCGTGAATCATGGAAACAAACACATACGACCCATGTATCACCCAGTCATTGGGTCTCCCAGCTTGGCAGGTCTGCTTTGCCTTCAGAAAGCAAGCACTCATGAATAATTAAGAAGCAGGCTCTTCTCAAAAACTCCGCTAAGAATAATAATGAGAAACTGACGCGTCATCACTTCAATTGCAGTTTTGTGCTACGTCACAGATTTTTATCTGATTGGTCTCTGATGGGTCTCTCTGGTTTCTGATAGGGAGTGTTCCTGCATCCAGCCTAAGTGACAGTGCAAGCAGCAGCAGCGGTCGAGCTGGGTTTTCTCCTGTCTACTGGGTGTTTCGATGTGTGCCTAAAAGAGCAGATTTCCTAAAAGAGTAACATGGTTGAGCAATGCGTCTTTTTAAAAATGTCCTTCCGACTATGCATTTCTGGGTGCAGTGGTTTCCTCTCCCTGGATGATGGACATGATCACTGCATTGCATGTCTGAGGGTCTAGCATGTGGAGGTAGTGCTTGTGGACAGCTTATGCCCTCTCTGCGAGGGCATGTCTGTTGTGCAACTGAGGTCACGGCTCACCATTGCTAAAGGGTGCACCACCCCTGTTCCCACAAGTCGGTTAACACTCAAGCAGGCATGAGGATTACAGTGGATGCTACTCCTTTGCCTTTGGGTTCACGGACCCCTCAATTCTCTACAGTGTGCTCCATCCAAGCTTCAAGAGTGTGTGAGCGTAAGCAAGGTTTCGGAATTGGACATGATGGCTATGCTTTCCAGGGCTGCTTCGGTGGTAGGGCTGAAGGTGACATCACTCCCCACCCCGCCACTGGACAGACTAGATGGGTGGTACATGGGTACTAACAAGAGGTGCAAATGCTCAAAGCCCCATGTCCCCTTCTTCCCAGAGGTGCACAGTGAGCTCACGCAGGCAATGGAGAGTGCCTTTCTCCACCTGATCCTTGTGTGCTTCAGGCCTCACCACCCTTGACGGTAGAGCAGCCAGGGGGTATGAAGCTATCCCCTTCAGTTCGGCAACACCATCTGGGACATTACCCAGGAGTTCTTGGAGGTGAAGGAGCAGTCAAGCATGATGGGACATGCCATCTATTGTCAGGTTCATAAAACAGCTCCTTCCCCGGGCTCATCCACCTCGACCGCTCCTTGCTGAGAGTGTCCACATGCGGCTTCAAGACCTGCTCTGCCTCTACAGAGAGATCCGCTTGAGCCACTTGACTCATTGATCAACTTGTAGTACCCTTTAACCAGGTAAGTACCTTACCTGGAGTAATTTTATACGGTCAGTGAATCATGCTTGGAATTCAGGCTGGCCTACTCTCACATTATTCTGAGACTCAGCTATGTGTCCAAAGTTCCTACCACACCTTTTAGAGACCAAGCACTGCCCACAGAGAAGGCAGATCCAACCCTTTCACTGCTGTGTCCCATTCGCACACAAGACTTTTATACGCTTCTGAGCAGCTCTTTGCCTGATATGGTGGTTGGCAGAAGGGAAGTGCTGTATCAAGATACGTATATAATAGTGATTGGCCAACTGAATAGTTCATGCTGTTGCCCTCGTTTATCAGTGGCGGGGTGACCTGTGTCCCCCAGGAGAAAGAGCACACTCAACAAGAAGCGTCGCCTTCTCTTGGGCATTTGCACACGGTGCCTCTCTAACAGACATTTGTAGAGATGCAGGCTAAGTGACACCTAATAGATTTGTGAGATTCTATGCTTTTCAGTTAAAGCCAGTTTCCTCTCCATTACAGGGTAATTCTAGTCAATCAGGAGGAAACTAAGCTCAGTGTCCAAAACGCTTGCTGGGCCATTCTTCCTAATCCAGAAATGTGTGCACTTATTTTGCTCTAGTTAGCGAATTCCCCATCTGGGGAACCCTAGAGAGTTTCTCTGAGGCCCTGAGCACCCGACTCTGCAGAGGACCTGGGTGCCTGCCCCAGTGTTGGTATGTCTGCTCGGTCTACTCACGTGCTGGAAATCGGTGCCAGCTATGTGAGATTTTTGTCAGTGATCTCATATGCATCATTCAGCCACGGAGCTTACCCCCTTTCAGGCGGACCCGTGTCATCCCTACCCACTAACCAGCTTATCATATGTAGCACTCCCACTAAATAGGGCTAGCCCATATGATTATATTGTCACCAGGTCTCCCCATTGGGTAGCAAGTGGCCCCCATAGCATCGTTCCCTATTTTGGGACTGGCACGCTTCCTCAACATCTGTCATATTTCTAAAATCCCTAGATTACAGTTAGCTAGGTAAAAAGATAATATAAGACACATTTTTCCCATATTCTGGTAATTAAAGGGCCTGGGGACGTTGGAAGGTTATGCTTTTGGTGATGTTATATACGCACCCTGTGCTTGGCAAACTTCACACCATATGCGTGACAGGCTCAGTTGCTGTGGCATTTTCCATATGCTCTCCCAAAAGTGTCTCTTCTAGACACACGTAAGAGTTTCTGACCTGAAGGGGAACATCCTGGATATCACCACAGCAGCTGAGTCTCCAGCTGATAGCAGAGTGTTCACCTTCTTCAGCAGCTAAAATCTGAAGTGCTCTCCTGCAGCTTTTGCCTATATACTCTCATAAGGCTTTATTGGCAATTGCGGAGCTCTTCTCTGCCAACTCATAGGCATTTATTGGCCTGTTTTCTTACTCTTCAGGATGATTGGTCATCTAGCGATCTCTCAAAAGTGTCTCTTTTAGACATGTATCCATTCCCTCCTTTGGGAAACATGGATTACAGACAGCCAGGACAGTATACAGTGACTTCATTGGTTGGCACAATGCTGCAGTACTATATTAAAAATGCATTTCATGTGGTGTAATTGTCTATACCTGTGTTCTCCTTATCGAGCTCTTGAAAGGCACTGAGGAGATCTGACTTGTGTGCAAACAACTTCTCACGTAGGACTTTGAGAGCTGTGTGCTCTGTGCGTTTTACACTGAAAGAACATAAAAAAATAAGCAGGTTATATTACAATGAATCACTGTCACTGTAACAACAGCAGTAATCATTATATTGAAAATAATTACAACACAAAGTGGCCTTTATCACAGATTCATACTTAACCATACCTTTAAACTGTAGCAATACATGTAAATTGTGAATGAATAATGTTTCCCTAGTACAGTGTTTCTCAGTCAGGAGCCCGGGCACAATGTTGGCCTCAAGATGATTTACAAGTTCATCAAAAAACATTTACAAAATTGATTACAAAAATCATTTAAAATAATTCACTGTGAGCATTCTGTTACTTATATGGGTAGTTCACCCAGGGGCGTAGCAACTTTTAGAGACAGACCATTTAGAAACAGGTGATTAATAATTATGTGAACATATGATCTCATACAGCCGTCCCCCCCACTTTTAAAATGTCCGCTACGCCCCTGAGTTCACCCAAACATGAACATTGCTTCACCATTTACTCTATTTCTTCTTCTATTTACTCACCCTCGAGTGGTTTCAAATCTTTAAGTGATTTTTTCGTTTCATACAAAAGAAGATATCCTGAAGACTATGTTTTTATGCATATGAATACTGTAATTACTTCCAATAATTACAATTAGAGCTTAATCACAATATACTTTTCAAGTCTTCTGAAAAGTTCTTAAGTTTATTTACATATAGTTTTCATTATACCTATTATTCCTTAATATTTGTGATTACTCGTACTACCTTTACTCGAATGCCTCATGTATGCGTGTGTATGTGTGTTATAGACTACAGTTTACACTGAATTTTGTCTAATGCAAAACACTTTTAACTCATGGCTGTTTCCTGTGTTGTTTCGGCAGCATAGAAATGTGATGGCAACGCAACTTCAGTTGGGTTTCTCTGTGCTGCCATGACATTTCTGCACAATTTGTGGCTGAGGGAGCAGAGACAAGTGTAAATATGTGAATAAGATGTTTACATGCCTAAAAACTTATGTTACTATGATTATGCTTTCTGGCATTATGAGCTAATCACATTTTTTAGATTGAATTATTGCATTTACATAAGGTAAAATTTAAATGCAAGATTGCCAAAATCCCATTGTGATTGCATTAAAAGGGTAAATGTAAACATACTCATTGAACAGCCGTTATAGGAAATAAATACTGGAAGTCAGTGACTACCAGTTCCCAATATTCAGCAGAAGAGAGTCCAAAAGGTCTAAAACCACTTCCAGGTGAGTAAAATTTAATTGATGAAATAATACAATTTTATTCTATTGCTTAAGACAAATTTTGGATTGCTATCTTTGAAAAATGGGCTTTTTAGAATTATTTGTTATTTACAGACAATGTAAATTATAAAAGATCAGTTAAATGACAAAAAATGTGATTTGGACTTTTCACCTGATAAAGTATTTGGCTCTTTTTGTATTATTGTGGACATTGAGGGGCACTGAAGTTGAATAGCTTGAGAAACACTGGACTAGTTTGTTAAAGGCAAATAGTTTCATGTGTGTTGATTACTTTTGTGGAAAGCTCAGTCCTCGGGTCATACTCGTGGCCTGATATTGAATAAAATAAGGCATGAGATCTGGACCCAGCCGGACAAAGGCTCCTCTGTTACTTCCAATCTCATAATAGTTTGAGGCTGAAAAAAGTGTCACAACCTGAAAGTGAAAACACATGGAGAAATATAAATCAAATAAACTATTAAAATTTTTAAAATATGAACTGGCACCAAAATAATTTGGACAACTAAACTACACCTGGATTGTTTTTGCCTCAAATTGTTTTACCAGTTAGATTTACTTATGCGTTAGTTATTCATACTTTTTTTTAATCTTGCAAATAGTTCTTACACGTTCTTAAAAAATTCACTTTACTAATTTCATAGAAACAATCAGTTTACATATGTATATTTAAACTGAAGAACGACAACAACAAAAGTGTAAACAACATAAGAAGGCAATGAATGATTTTTATATTAGGGTTTTATTTGTTTTACTTCAATGCAATGAAAAAACAACTACACATTAATTTTATTAATATTAATACTCCACTCTTTAGTTCGCGCACACCTCCCCCTCCCCCACTCTTCACGCATACCCCGCCCCTCCCCGCTCTTCATTGCGCGCGCACCCCCGGATAAAATCTCCCAGATTTTAAGATCCGAATGTTGGCAGGTATGATCTAGATTTAAGCAATAAACAGTCATAAGTGAAACAATGGAAAATGGAAGAGTGGAATGCTTTTAAATTAGCATGTTAATGTGTAGAAAAAAAAACTAAATTAGAAAAACGTCTATCCGAACAACTCTCAATGCAACAAGATTCCAGCAACAAGCAATTAGGCTGTCTGCACCAATCACACACCAAATGACAGGTCTATAATCATTAACATTATTATAACTGCATCATGTGTGACTGATATTGTTGTTAGTTTGCACTGAGAAACATTTCTAATGTTAAGTTTTAAACTAAGTTTACTAGGGTAGTTATTTTATTTTGAAGATGTGAAGTAGGCAGCATGGTGGTGCCGTGGGTAGCACAATCTCCACACAGCAAGTAGGTTGCTGGTTCGAGCCCTGGCTGGGTCAGTTGGCATTTCTGTGTAAAGTTTGCATGTTCTCCTCGTGTTCTCGTGGGTTTCCTCCGAGTGCTTCGGTTTCCCCCACAAGTCCAAAAAAATATGGTACAGGTGAATTAGATAGGCTAAATTGTCCATGGTGTATGTGTGTGAATGAGTGTGTATGGATGTTTCCCAGTGATGGGTTGCAGCTGGAAGGGCATCTGCTGCGTAAAACATATTCTGGATGAAGGGACTAAGCCGAAAAGAAAATGAATAAATGAATGATGTGAAGTAAACTATCCTCTGGTGCTTTCTATAAGATGCTCGAGTGACATCACTGTCGCTGTTATGGTAGCCTCGCTGCATGTGTTTGGAGTATAGATTCGCAATTTACATTTTTATCATAAAATACCTTCTCATTCGCTAAGTATTTGTCTCTCCTACTTAGGGTGAACAAACCCTTAATACATTTATACAAACAAATCTACTTTAAAATGTTCTGTCTCTTGAGCATCCGCTTGTTGTTTGTAGCTTTAGCCTGCTAGCACCGCTAGTCAGCTAAAGCTACCGACCTATTTCATTCTCTCATTTTCAAACTTACTGGCTTTGCTCTTCACCCTGTACAATGTCGCTTGTGTGTCTGTCCTTGAGTGCAGGAGAAGCATCGATGGAGGCATTGGAGCTGGAGCTGAAAGCAGTGGAGTCCCAGATTCGCGCCCTTGAGATGAAGTGAGCACAGGTTCGGGTACAACGAGCCCTGCTCGCTGTGCTCCAAGCTACGACTTACTCGTCTGAGGTAGGTGCATACAATCACAGCACTCCGTCTTCCTCAACCCTGCGTGTTTCTCTGTCCAAGCCCAACGCACCGAGGACGCGGTTCGCCCAGGTGTTGTGCACACCGACACCTGGCTACCACGGCCCCTGGGTGCAGCCGCTTAAGGTGCTTACCAGGTCCCGGGGCATAACGTCTCCTCTTCCCGTGTTCGAGAACCCCACGGAGAACCGCTTCGCCCCTCTCCGCGAGACGCGTCGCGATTTGGCTATTATCGGGGACTACATAGTTCGCCACGTCCGAGCCGCTTCCTCCAAAGGTAACAAAGTACGTACTTTCTGCTTCCCTGGTGCCCGCATTAAGCGTCTCTTCAGCTGTGCTGGACTATTATTCAAGGCAAAGTGAGCACGGATGAACTTTGCTAATTTTGAAAACCAATTGTTGCTCAAACTAAACAGAAAGTTCATAGAGTAAGGATGGGCACCCAGTTGTTAAATTGTTAGACAGAACGACCTGCCAAATGTTTGAAATAATTATATTGTTTTTATTATATTCTATTTTTTTGTTTTTGGTCTTTAATTTGTAAAGTTGTTCCTTCAAATAAATAATACTAATTGGAGATTTATGTCTACTTGTTTTTTTTTTTAACTACACTAAAAACCCTCATCTACCCCACCCCAGGTTTTTAAAAAAAAGTTACTCAATACTTTTTACTCATGAGTACATTTTTAATGAGTTAATTTTTACTTTTACTTGAGTAGATTTATAGACCTGTAACTTTACTTTTACTTAAGTAAAATTTTATTGAAGTAACAGTACTTTGACTTGAGTAGAATATTTTATTACTCTTTCCACCTCTGCCTATTCCTCCTTCTACTCCTCTGTCTCTTCCTTTAGCTCTCCTTACTCTCTGCATTGTTTGCATTAATTGTTTAAAACTTGACCTTTGGCCTTTTCATAGGCCTGTTCTAAAGCCTCAATTAGTTAGTGTTGAGTAAAGTAGTGAGTGTTTGCACATGTCAGTGTGAAGAGCAGCAACGAAACACATTGGAGTGTCATCAGCTCCCTCTGATTGGCTAGAGGAACAACCGTCCAACTTGACTGGTGGACCAACAATGATGCTAAAGCCTGCCTGTGATTTAAATGAAACTAGAATTGCATATTTTGGAAATACACGTGTAGAATGTGAAAGCAAGAGTGAAGGGGAAATGCTGTAAGCACACAAAACATTAAATATGTCTTTGTTTGAAATTTGCAAATAATTGGAACTTTGGAAAACTGTTTGGTGTCTCAGAATGGCAAAGCAGTTCCAAACTACACAGTTTATAGCAGAAGTGGGAAGCTGTTGACCTCAGATGGTGGAGAGAATATTTTGAGGATCTTCTCAATCCCACTGACATGTCTTCCACTGAGGAAGCAAAGACTTGGGATCCAAGGGTTGACTCACTCATTACCCATGCTAAAGGCACTGAGGTAGTTTGTAAGCTCCTCAGCCTCCATGGAAAAGTCTATGCCGGCAGAGAGGAGGATCTGGCCGATGGTTGAACCTTGTATCCAATGCAGTTTTTGTCCAGGCCATGAAATGCTGGACTAGCTCTATAACCTCACTGGGGTGCTAGAGGGTTCATGGGAATATGCCCAACCAGTTCACATGTGTTTTGTGGACTTGTAGAAGGCATTAGACTCTGTCCCTTGTGACATTCTGTGGGGAGTGCTCTGGGAGTATAGGGTTGGAGGCACTCTAAGCCTCTGGGCTGTCCAGTCCCTGTACGAACAAAGCAAAGTTTGGTTTGCTTTGCCGGCAAGTCAGTTGTTCCCGATGCATGTTGGATGAAAAACCAGTTCTGTTCATAATTTATTTGCAGATGCTATTTGTAAGGGCGTCGCAGTGGCGCAGTAGGTAGTGCTGTTGCCTTACAGCAAGAAGGTTGCTGGTTCGAGCCTCAGCTGGATCAGTTGTGTACTTCTGTGTAAAGTTTGCATGTTCTCCCTGCATTTGCGTGGGTTTCCTCCAGGTGCTCCGGTTTCCCCCACAGTCCAAAGACATGCGATACAGGTGAATTGGGTAGGCTAAATTGTCTGTAGTGTATGAGTGTGAATGAGTATGTGGATGTTTCCCAGAGATGGGTTGCGGCTGGAAGGGCATCCGCTGTGTTGGCGGTTCATTCTGCTGTGGCAACCCCGGATTAATAAAGGGACTAAGCTGAAAAGAAAATGAAAATCAGCAAAAAAAAAAAGTTGGCTTGCCATCTCCAGGTTAAAGGAAAGTCTTTACCCCAGGTAAAGGAATTCAAGTATTTTGGGGTTTTGTGCCTCAGGATCTCCTGGAGGGACTGGAGGAAGTGTCTCCTTTTTCTCCTAGGTAAGTTTTCTTATTTAAACAAGTCTTATCAAGTGTAATAATCTTAATTTAACTTGTTTCTAGTTTGTATATTCTTAAATCATTCATTTATTTCTTGTATTTAGATGGGGTTTTTTTTGCAGTGTATTTTCATTATTACCTTCACTTGAAATCACACAATCTAAATATGTGCAGCTCCTGAGCAGGTTTAAACTTACAGACATGTTGCTGTGACAATGATTTTAAGAAAAAAAATCCTGAATTGAATTTGTGCCAAATCATAAAAAATTCTAATCCATCTCATTGAATAATCCATGTAAGAACAGAACCAAAGTTTGTCAGAGGTCTGGGATCACTGACCTTGCGGTTGTGGCAAAACTCATATCCATCCTGTTTGCACTCGTGAGAGCGGATAATGAGCTGCAGATTGTGTCTGTTCAGAAAGTCTTCGGTGACATTAGGACCCCAGTAACAGCCTCCACCTCGCACCTCGTTTGGGACACAACCATCCTGAGACATGGGGTCACTCCACAGCAGGTCCAAAATCTACACACACACACACATTGTATTGATAAATGTACAAATACATTTGAAAGAAGAGAAATATAAAACTGTTTGCTTTGTGTCAGTGTGTATTTACATGATGGTAAAGGGAATGCAAAATTTTAGACACACAGTGGGTATGAAAAGTATTCATAGTCGGAAACCTCCTTAAATTTTTCAATCTTTGCTATATTGCAGCCATTTGCTAAAATCATTTTTTCCTCATTAATGTACACACATCACCATATTGAACTATACTGACAAAAAACATAGAATTGTTGACATTTTTGCAGATTTGTTAAAAAAGAAAAACTGAAATATCAAGTGGTCCTAAGTAGTCAGACCCTTTGCTTAGTATTTAGTAGAGGTACTCTTTTGATCTACAGCAATCTTTGATCTAATACAGAGTCTTTTTGCGAAAGATGCAACAAGTTTTCCTCCTTGCAAATCCTCTCCAGTTCTGTAAGGTTGGATGGTAAACATTGATGGACAGCCATTTTAGGTCTCTCCACAGATGCTCAATTGGGTTTAAGTCAGGACTCTAGCTGGGCCATTCAAGAACAGTCATAGAGTTGTGAAGCCACTCCTTTGTTATTTTAACTGTCATTTACCTCTCTCACCAAGGCTTTTCCGCCCGATAGCTCAGTTTGGCAGGATGACCAGCTCTAGGAAGGGTTCTGGTAATCCCAAACGTCTTCCATATAAGGATGGAGGGCACTGTGCTTTTAGGAACGTTATGTGCAGTCTGTCCACGTCTGTCCACATCTACCAATCTCTGCCTTGCCACAATTCTGTCTCTGAGCTCTTCAGGCAGGTCCTTTGACCTCATGATTCTAATTTGCTCTGACATGCATTGTAAGCTGTAAGGTCTTATATAGACAGTTGCGTGTCTTTCCTATTCAGCATAATCAAACACAGCTGGACTCAAATGAAGATGTAGAACCATCTCAAGGATGACCAGAAGAAATGGACAGCACCATTAAATATATGAGTCTCACAGAAAAGGGTTATATTTAGGACCATGTGATATTTCTGTTTTTCTTTTTTAATAAATCTGCAAAATGTCAGCAATTATGTGTTTTCATGTCAATATGGGTTACTGTGTGTACATTTATGAGGAAAACAATAAACTTAAATAATTTAAAATTTTTATTGGGTCTAAATACTGTGACACACACACATGCATATAATAAGAATATCTTTAAAAAGTTGATTTCACTACATGTATAATGTATACATTCATTCCATGATATATTTTAAGTTTTTTTTTTTTCATGATTTTGATGACAATTAATGAAAACCCCAAATCCAGTATCTCAGAAAATTTGAATATTCTGAAAAAGGTTCATTATTGAAGACACATGGTGACGACCATTAACACCTTGCACAAAGATGGGCAAGACACAAAAGGTCATTGAAAAAGAGACTGGCTGTCCACAGAGCTCTGTGTCCAAGCACATTAATAGATAGGCAAAGGTAAGGAAAATATGTTATAGAAATAAGTGTGCAAGCAATAGGGATAACCTATTGGGCAATAAGTCAAGTTAGGGTGTCTTTCTGAGAACAGAGGCCTCTCCCCAGACAGCATGCCAAATACGCATATTCTATTCAGTCAAATATCTGATTGTAAACTCGTGAAACAATATGTAGCACACAGGTCATAGCTGAAGAAGGTAATTACTCCCCAGAGTAGATATGTTTTGATGCTAAAATGACTTCCACAAGTCTTGGCTACAAAAAGTCTGAAAGTAAGATCACTCTGTGATATCTTATCTACCAAAATGCTGGGCAGGTCCCTCTTGCTCTATCCTGTTCTGGTCTTTAAAGACAATCCTTAAGGAAACCTCCTTCATCTTTGCAACCCCCACACACATGCTCAAACCCTCATATTAAAATGGACTCTTAAAAACCCAAACTTCACTCTAAAGTACATGTAATGTGTTTGTAATGTTCTATCATATAACTCTTATAATCCTTGCATTCTAAACTTTCCCTTCTCAAGCATTACATAGAACCAAGAATACATGAATATGTCAAATATTCCTCTCACACCATTGGTCAGTCAGTAGAGAATGTGTGTGACTTGACCAATATATAAATCCCCAACAACACACCCATAGCGCAAACTCTAGCATGACAAAAGAACTTTCAAAGGATCTCAGATTTTTCACACGCATCAGAAAAAGAGAGTAATGCAAGTATTTCTTTATACATTCTTTAAGCTGTGCACCTTTTTAAGGTGTTTTATGATCCTTGGTGACCCTGAGCAGATGCTGTGGTGGTCATGGAGGAGTGAAGAGCATGAGACTGATTCTTAAAGGACCCCAGTGACAGACAAGTGTTTGCATTGATCCCGTGGGCCAGCCTGAATACTTGCCACTGAATTACACACACCTGCAGCTTCCCCACGATGGACGTCCATATCGCTGTCAACACTGCCAATTTTACATTGTCCTGTTTTTTTGGGAGTATGCTGTTGTATGTTGTTGTATTTTGCACTGTCTGTATTTTGCACTGTCGTTGTATTTGCACTGTCTGTATTTTGCACTGTTGTTGTATTTGCACTATCTGTATTATGCACTGTCTGGAGCCAGTACCTAAGCTTTTCACTCATCACAGCACACGTGCTGCTGATGATGTGACAATAAAAGTGATTTGATTTGAATCAGGAACTGGTGTGCAAGAGGTGCATTAGATTAGATTAGATTAGATTAGACTAGATTAGATTAGATTCAACTTTATTGTCATAACACATGTACAAGTACAAAGCAACGAAATGTAGTTTTGGTCTAACCAGCAGTGCAATAGTAGAAAGTGCAGGATACAGGTATAAGTTATAAAGTGCAGTTATAGAAAAACTATGGTAATATTTACAGATGGATGTACTATGAACATTATATACAGGTTGTATTAGCTATGAACAGATTTACAATAAATGAATATATGTACAGGACGCTATTAATAATCAGGAGTGGCAGATAGATAAACAATTACAAATGTTCATGTGCAGTGGATGTACAGTTCAGATAAGTGAGTCTGCAATGTAGTGCAATGAATATGTGCAAACTTTAAATGTGCAAATGTTAAATAGTGCAGTGATTGTGAGGAGTATAAGTTAGAGGAGTGTGGGGGGTGTATTGGGGGGGCAAAAGAGTCAGTGAGGGGCAGAGTTCAAAAGGGAGACAAGGGAAAAAGGGAAAAAGCTGTTCCTCAGTCTGATGGTTTTTGTCCGGGGGAGACTGAAGCGCCTGCCGGAAGGCAGGAGAGAAAACAGTCTGTGAGCAGGGTGAGAGGTGTCCTTAAGAATACTGTGTGCTCTGCGCAGACAGTGTTTCTTCTGGATGTCCTCAATGGCTGGCAGTGCAGTCCCTGTGATGTGTTGGGCAGTTTTCACCACCCGCTGCAGTGCCTTACGCTAAGCAACAGAGCAGCTTCCATACCAGACTGTGACGCAGTTGGTCAGGATGCTTTCTATTGTGCAGCGGTAGAAGTTCACCAAGACGGCTGATGAAAGCTGGTTCTTCTTAAGTTGCCTCAAGAAGAATAGGCTCTGGTGAGCCTTCTTGACCAGGCTGGAGGTGTTGGTGGTCCAGGAAAGGTCCTTAGAGATGTGGGTTCCCAGGAACTTGAAGGATGAAACAGGCTCAACGGCCATCCCATTAATGTGGATGGGATCATGTGAGCCTGTTCATCCCTTCCTGAAGTCCACAATGAGCTCCTTGGTCTTGTTGGTGTTAAGGAGCAGATTATTGTCGGTGCACCAGGTGGCCAGATGCTGTATCTCCTCCCTGTAGGCAGTCTCATCATTATTGCTGATTAGACCAATCACTGTGGTGTCATCTGCAAATTTGATGATGGTGTTGGATCTGTTTACAGGTCTACAGTCGATGGTAAAAAGGGAGTAGAGGAAGGGGCTCAGCATGCAGCCCTGTGGTACACCAGTGTTGGGTGTGACGGTGGTTGAGCAGATGTGGCCTGATCTAACATTCTGAGGTCTGTTAGTCAGAAAGTCCATAACCCAGTTGCAGAGAGACGCGTTGATATCCAGGTCTCTAAGTTTGATCATTAACTTAGAGGGTATGACAGTGTTGAATGCTGAGCTGAAGTCAACAAACAGCATTCATGCATAAGTGTTTTTATTGTCCAGGTGTGTGAGGACAGAGTGCAGTGCTATGGAGACGGCATCTTCTGTGCTCCTGTTGCCACGGTAGGCAAACTGATGTGGGTCCAGTGTGGATGGCAGAGAGTCTTTCAGATGTGCCAGGACCAACCGCTCGAAGCACTTCATGATGATGGGTGTGAGTGCTACAGGGCGGTAGTCATTCAGGCATGTTGGGCTGGAGTGTTTGGGCACCGGCACAATAGAGGTAGTTTTAAAGCATGTTGGCACAGTTGCTAGGTTGAGCGACAGGTTGAAAATATCTGTGAATACCCCAGCGAGCTGTTCTGCACATGCTTTGAGGATGCGCCCAGGGATACTGTCTGGTCCAGCAGCCTTACGCACATTGATCCGACTCAGTGCTGTGAAGACTTCTGAGGAGGTGAGTGTGATAGGTGAGTGGTCGGTTGAGGTAGTGTTCCTGGTGTAGGGTTCTGTATTGTCTCTTTCAAAGTGGGCATAAAAGTCATTTAGCTCGTTCAGGAAGGAGACATTTGTGGCTGTGGGTGTGGACTGGCTGGGTTTGTAGTTGCTGATGGCCTGGATGCCCTGCCACATGCGCCGAGGATCAGAGTTGGAAAAGTGCTCCTCTAGCTTTAGCTTGTAACAGTGCTTGGCCTTTTTGATGCCCCTCTTCAGATTAGCCCTGGAAGTGCTGTAGGCCTGTGCATCCCCTGATCTGAAGGCAGTGTTGCGTGCCTTCAGCAGGAGGTGCACCTCTTTGTTCATCCATGGCTTTTGATTTGGGTATGTGGTGATCTGTTTTTGGGTTGTAACACTGTCTATGGTGGTGTTGATATATTCCAGAACAGAGGAAGTGTAACTGTCAATGTCTGTGTGAGAGCCACATGTGGCCTGGGAAGCAAACATACTCCAGTCTGTGTGTTCAAACCTGTCCTGGAGTGTGGAGTCCACCCCCACTGGCCACACTTTGATGGTCCTTACTGATGGCTTCACACGGTTAATGCGGGGTGAGTACTTGGGGGTCAGGAACAAAAAAAGGTGATCTGATTGACCCAAGTGGGGGAGGGGGGTCACAGTGTATGCTTCAGCCATGTTTGTGTAAACTTGGTCTAAAGTTTTGTTTCCCCTTGTGTGGCAGACAATGTTTTGATAGAATTTGGGGAACAATGTCTTTAAGTTTGAATGATTAAAATCCCCCGCAACAAAAAAAGCAGCCTCCGGGTGAGCAGTCTGTTGTTTGCTGATGGCTGCATGAAGTTCATTCATATCGAACTTGGCATCAGCGTCGGGAGGAATATAAGCAGCAGTTATTATGGTGGAGGTGAACTCATGTGGCAGATGTTATTTGAAGTCCAGTTCAGTGACAGATTTGTAGTTCTCCAGCGATCTGCAAGGATTAGATTGCTGGTGATCGTAACAGAGCGTAACAGAGCCAGTCAGAACAGGGGGAGGGACAGCGGACCAGGTCCATGCAGTGGAGGAGAGCCTGGAGCATGTAGCTGTGGAGGGCCTGAAGCGTGGAGTTGCGGAAGGCCTTAAGTGGGGGGCTGCGGAGGGACTGAAGCGTGGAGCTAAAGACAATGTGTGTAAAGGATGGGTTTTGCTTAACTAAATATATGAGCAACAGTCTCATGGTGTTGACTCCTAGACTCCTAGAAGACCAGGAGAATGAAGTGAAAGATCTTGTTTTGAACCATGACACTTCCAATCGAAAGAGTACTGGGTGGACAGTGGTGTGTAGACTCTGATACATTCAAATTTAAGGCAGTAGAGTTAAGGAGAGATCATTCACAAGAAGAGGTATACTTTCAGTGATTAGTGCTATATAGGATCTGCTTGGGTTTTTGGCTCCGGTAGTTCTCTAGGCAAAAAGGATTTTCAGGATCTTCATCTTTCAGAATAATTGTTAAATAAGATCAAAGATGTACAAATTGGCTTTTTTAAGACAAAAGATATCTGAAGCCTGCAGAGTTTGGGGAGATTGTGTCAGCTAATTTACATTACTTCTTAGACACCAATGAGGAAGGTAAAGTATTTGTGCAAGTATTTGCACATATTTTTAGTTATTACTGATCATGGAGAACGATATAAACATGGTGAATTGCAAACAGTTAAAGACTTTCTTGCAGATAATGAGCAGTGGACTAGTGATGGAATGGACGGGAGACTGATGGCGATGAGGATTACAGATGAGATCGAGAACACACAACCAGGAGGAAACCACAATAGGAAGAGACATGGCCTGGCTGTGACAAGTAGCCTCTAGCAGTTGACTGTATTGTCTCAACCAACACTTGACAAAGGTGTCATTAGAATGTATGGCCAGTTGCAGGAACAATAAAAATGACTTATAAAGAAGAGCAACTTTCAAGTTGGATATATTTTACTTGTTGTCAATGATGCTGGTCTTCGGAACTCGTGGTTATGGTTCAAATCATTCAAATTACACCAGATAAAGTTGGTTAGATTCGAAGTAAGGATGTAGGGACCTGATCATTAAGCCAATGCTAAAATGGTCTAATATTAAGCAATTTAAATGGCACAATACACGTCTTTCAGGTTTATTGCTGCAAATCAATCCCGAGGATGGACACACCGGAGGATGTGCCTCTACATAACCATTCTGAATGGCATCTGTGGTGAAGTGCACCAGTGCTGTGAGCAGGAAGGTGGCACGTGTGTCGCTGGCCAGTTGGCCTTCAGCTGTATATTGTGTGATGGAGTTCCTCGGATGATTGCCATTTTAATTGCCATGAACATTTTTCTGATCAATATGGAACACAATGAATTTGTCATTAAAAATCAGTAAAAGTGTCAATACCCAATATTCAACAACATTTAATGACATGTTAGTGACATAATTTTTTTCTGCATTTGAGGTCAATAAAAAAAAAAAAATCATCAATGTGGTTATAAAATTCTTGACACAATTATAAATTTTTCATGACAATGAAGACCCCTTGAGCTAATTTGTATCTACAAAAATGTGATTTACACTGTTATGCATTTATCGTACTTGTATGTATAAATATTTGTGCTAAAATGCATTATGTGTCTCAAATTTAATACCATACCATTATAATGCAATTTAATGTAAACATTTTAATGTTTTACACACTCTTACATCCCACAGATAAAAACCTTACTAAAATACCTTACTTGCAAAAAAGACAGTCTGAGAAGCCTAATTAGAAAATGGACACAGAACACAAAACAAGGCAATTTGTAATATTGTCAGGGACTCATCAACAAGCCACACTATCCCTACTTACCATCCACCATCCCAGTCACCTTTGATCATGACAATCACACACAGTATCTAAGAGACACTTTCCCCTGCACTCACCATTTTGGTCTACCATTCACCACCTGAATTCATTAGACTCTTTCCACTCCTGGTTGCTCTTGTGTGTGCTCCTCATTTCTTCAATGTAAGCCTATGCTTCAAGAGTGATTTGGCTTCCAGCTACATCCACATTCGATCATTTTACAAAAGACTTATAAACAGATAAGAATACAAATGATCCATAACACTATATCATGTTTTACTACTCTGTGTAACAAAGGCCAGCCAGTGAAGTGCTGTGCAGGTAAACCTCACTCATAAGCCCTCAAAAGGTGCTCCAGTGACAGATGCTAGAGGCCATGATCTTTAGCCCCCTTGCTAGAGCAACCTATTGTACCTATTCCTTGGGTGTTTACTTTCGACTTACTGCTCCACACAACCACCTCTCAACCAGTCTCTGTTAAACAAAATCTGCACTCTCTGTCCTCCATACACTTCTCCATTGTTGCAAGCTCTTATCCCTCACACACTAAATTTTCACTTCTTGATGTTAGTAGTGCAAAAGAGGCTTTCTGCTCTACTTTAACATCCTGCCTAGATAAGATCTGTCCTCCCTCCACCAGACCAATGCACATTACTCCATTTAACCCCTGATTATCCAATGTTCTGACAGCAAAACAAAAGCTCAGCTTGCATCTTTTGCCTCCCAACTCCATTCAGCCAAAACCATATATTACCATAACAAAATTAACAGCACTTCAGACACCTGTATTCAGAACATTTAACACTCTGCTCTGTCCTCCTCCACCACCTCCTTATCAGTTGAGGATTTGGCTTCCGTTTTCACACACAAAACACTCCAACCCAAAACGTCCAACTCAAGTCTTTATAAACAACAACCTCAGAAGTAAATTCACTCTCCTCCTTCTCCCTCCTTATTGAGGAAAACATATCCAAACTTCTCTACTCTGCCCATCCCACAACCTGTCGTCTGGGCATAATCCCCCCACACATCCTGCAGAACATTTTCCCTGCCATAGTGTTGGCCCTAACACATACTTTTTAACTAAATGTCTACATTTGTAACACACAATAACCTTCAGGATGCAAACAAATCAGGCTTCAAATGTGGAAATCCACTGAGATTGCACTACTCTGTTACTGAAGCCCTACCAAACAAAGTTCTAAATAGCCTATTCTACTTTTATTGGACCTGTGCGCTGCATTTGTTATGATAAATCATCAGATTCTACTGTCCTCCCTCCCCTTGATGGGCATCACTGAAATGCCACTCTGCTGGTTAGAGTCTTACCTCACCAGCAGATCTTTCAGAGTTGCCTGGAGAAGAAAGGTATCCAGAGCTCATGAGCTGGGGTACCTCAAGTTTCTGTTCTTGGTCCCCTTTTTTTCATTCTTTAATTCACTTAATTCAGTTGGAGAGTCTAAATACTTCTGTTTCTCATCACTTAGGCAAGGGAGATTGAATTTTGATATCCCCACCTTTGATATCTCCATCCCCACCTCAGAACTGTAAAGTTGCTCGTAAAAGTTTTTAAATATAGCATTTTCCTCATACGGGGCAGTATGCAGGATGCCCATGCAATCCTTAATAGCTGTTATTATCTGCATTTCCACTGTCGGGCCAGTGCAAGCCAGGGCTTTAATGAGGCTGGGCCATGTCATCCTGGACGAATCTTAGTTTGCATACAAGTGATGTGTGCGTTCAATCTCAATTATCTTACCTTGTAAGGCCAGCAACCACTTAGGAATCTGGGTCTGCAGAAACTGAATTGCATTATTGCTTTCCTCTCCTTCAGGTAAGCCCACCAACCTTAGATGATTTTGTCTGGCCTTGTCTTCATAAAACCATAGCTTCTCCTGTAGCTAAAGTGATGCATTGGCAATCGAATCCATTTAAATAGTGTGCACTGTGGTTTGCATATAGTCCAGTCTGTCACCGATCGCTTTGACACCTTTTTCCACCTCTTAGTGCCCAAGGTGTTTTTTTACATGCATTTTTTTATTTCTCTTTGCTAATTGGGCTTATTAGAACCTAATTGGAATAAAAACTAATTAGTATCATCTTTTGATGAAGAAGTATCATCTTTTGATACAATGTACTTTTAGAGAAAAATTATGTCCATATATGTGAACTCATTATATTTTTTTAAAACATATTTAACATAGAACATTTTTTTTGAAGTTGCTTTGACTATCAGAGAGTTTTCCCATTTTGAACAGTTAAAAATAGTGTTTGGGACATTTCATATGCTGCAAAACAATTGCAGGGTGACACTGTATGTCTGTAACAAAACATAAAACATTCATAGTATTTTAAATAGCCACTTAAGAGCTAAAATGTGCTGTCCACATATGTGGATACTCAAGCACTAGAAGGGGCTTTCCTCTCGAATGATTGCAGACATGCTTAATTTTATTGCGGTCAATTGTTTTTAGAGCATCTCGGCAATGGCGTCATTTTTCAAAACTTTTTTATTCAATATTTATCGCTGGTAAACCATTGTGAACAAAACAAAGACCCCCCTCCACCACCACATCACACGACAACCTCTAAACATAATGCAATTCTTAGTGTGGGCTTGGCAAACCACCTGTTGAAAACTTAAATTTCTCATTTTCTCATAAAGTCATTTTAACCAATACTTGCACCAGTTTTGCACATTTGCACCAGACACTTTCTTACAATAACTCAACATTCCTTTGATAAAAACATTGTGCATTTATGAAGTGTTTTCACACAGGTAAGTAGGCTTGACAACTTGACCACCTTTAGGAACTCTAAAAATAAAATAAACAAAAATTACCATTATTCACAGGGCTTAACATTTTATATATATATATATATATATATATATATATATATATATATATATATATATATATATATATATATATATATTTTTTTTTTTTTTTTTTTTTTGTATATTCCTTACAAAATTGTTTCATGTTATTAAATTTTCAACAGATTTGACCACAAGAACATTCTAAGACACAATGTGCATGCTTTTTATACTACTAGTTTCATTTAACATTATATAATACAAAAAAATACTCTACAAGGGGAGAGGAATTTTCACTATTAAGCTGTTTTTTCTCCATTAAGTTAGTTTGTTTGCCCATGATATGTTGTCTTGGATAAACTTTAGCTAACTTATTACAACAATGCTCATAAGTTTTGGACATTAGCAAGAAAAAATGACAATATTTTTATTTTGTTTTTTTAGATAATTAGCTATAAATTTGAGCCACAGGTAGCTTATAGCTGTTGCTGTTGTTTGTTAATTACTCACCTTTCCAATTTTAAGACCAATAAAGGATGAATTTACTTTGGCTCTGCCATTTATAGTGCATAGTGTGTTACAATATTGAAGATCAGCTAGCTAGTGCTATTCAGGTAAGCTTCACTCCACTGTTCACTGTAGACAATATTAATAGCATGCCTAAATTTTTTTGACAGAAAAAGCTGTCTGCAACAGAACATGCATACAAATAAATTAACTCATCAAACAAAAGGGCACTTTTTCTAACAATGAAGAAATTGGGTTGGGGCTTAAGCCCATAAACTCCCCTCACAAGTACTGCCCCACCCATCCTCTGCATGCTCATGTTTACAAGGTACACATTGTAAGTTACATATTTATACTTTAACAATCTGTATGTTAAAATTTATTCAGTTATTTAAAAAAAACATTTTATAAAAATAATAAAAAATCATAGTGTCTTTAAATATTGTTATAGACAAAGTTAAAACTGATAAAGGCTGTGCTAGTTGTGCAAATCAGAAAAAAAATATAAGGCCATTGAAGCTCACCTGCTTCCACTCGTCATTGCTGGTGTCGGTGAATTCAGATGACTCCGGTTCAGATTCAGTGGACTGGGTAGATCTCAGGATGTGTTGAGACTTGCTGAAGCTGGACAGGCTAAACTCTGCCTGTCTACGGCGGACCTCGAGCTCCTCCTCAACCGTCCGAGCAACAGTTCTGGAGAAGTCTTGAAGAGAGCGTCTCTGGAAACTATCCCGAGCTCCAAACGGTGTGGGGAATGTCAGGGAGCCCCTTCTGTTTTGACAGATGACCACCTTTCCAAAATGCTCTGAATCTGCATATAAATTACTGCATGATGGAGTTGTCTTCCTAGGAGGCCTCAGAGCAGACACGTACTAGAGAAACACAACGTTCATCCGTTTAAGCAACACTCTCCAGGTACATAATGTAAAGGAAAATAATTAATGGTTATCACTATATTTCTTGATTGATTAAACTAATTGCAAACACTTTTTTTTGTGATACAAGTTCTCTGAAATGCTTTTTAAATATGGAAATGAGGCATTCTTGAATCATATGTGTGCTCATTTGCATACTGTCACACTTGGAGACACAAGGAAGGGCAAGGGAATGACAGAATAACAAAAATTTCGGTGCAAGCTCAAACTCTAGTGTGACCGTGGCATTACTGGTGGGAAGGGTAGTAATGGGAACATTGAAAACAAATTTGAACCAAATGAACACAATTAACATTAGGGAAGAACTGGGTCAAGATAAACTTATTTTTTAATTTATTTATTTTTGACACATTAGATTAAAATGTTTTTACTGAGGGGTATATGGGAGTCACTGTTTATCACTCAATAATTCTGAAAATACTGTGAACAGCCATTCTTATGTAAATTAAAACACTGTATATAATCAGGCACGTCAGTATATCGCTCAGGTAAAAACAGCTTACAAATATGAATCAAACTGTAAATTTTGGTTTATGTATGTGGAGTAGCTCAGAGCATGAGGAAAAAATAGAGAATCAATTTGTATTGTAAATAAATTGTATAGACACTACTGTAATAAAACTATTGCAATAGCAACTTTAATGTGTATTTTTACTAGACTGAAAAAAAAGCCAAAAATTACGAAATCTCAATCTGCAGTAATTGATGTGGTCTGTTTGTTTGACTCACTCTGTGTCGGTCAACTCGAGCTATGAGAGCAAGGTTTGTGCTGTCTGAGATTCCTCCATGGACTATAAGCACCCGCTGGTCGATCACTGTCACTAAAGGCAGCCAGCTGAAGATCTTCTGCAGCAGCTTCAGAATACGCTTTCCATGCAGCTACAAGGAGTAGATAAGTAATGTCAGATCTCAGATTCAAGAAAAAATGCATCAAATATATTACTTCATAATGTGAATCTCAGAGAGATACGGCTAAAAGAGAATAACACATTACTGATGATGTTAAAGCAACAGAAACATGGGCTTCAACATACATTTGAGTGCAGTTATTAAGATATAAGGATAAATTGGAAAGGCTCAACATAAATTAGTTTTTAAAAGTTTTCACATTTCATCCTAGACTAAATTTGGTTTAGAGAACTAGTAATGTTAACAGTGAATGAGTGCTTTTGTAAATTTGGGTATGACATACATTTTTTTTTTTTAAATGTGGTCCCAAGTTGTTTACTCAATTATTTTCAAATGGTGAGACAACAACATACATATGGTACTTGGGGATAGAATTTGAATATTTGTCTGTGTAAGTTTATAAGTTTGGTGGGGGAAATGTTTCTATAAATCATTGCAAATATGTGGAATATATTCTGTGCACTAAAGATAAATTTATGAATAACTTACTTGATCTTTCTTTATTTCTCAGTGCACCCACAAATGCAAATGACCTTGATGTAGTAACTAGTAGTCTTAAAGTTATATTCACTAGCCCATAAATTGTGTTGCCCCATCAAAGTAAAAAAGGCTAGAGAGCATAAAACAGCACCATGGTTTAACAGTCATACTCTCATTCTCAAAAGAGCAACTCATACCCTTGAACAGTGTAAAAAACTAAATTAGAGGTCTTTAGAATTACATACAAACACAGCATTTCCAGATATAGAAGAGCTATAAAATCTAGGGATGAACACCTCCACAAACTAATAGAAAATAATCATAACAATCATAGGTTCTTTTTTAACACAGTTGTGCTTTTTTACACTATGAAATAATCTTTTGTTGTTTGAACAAAACGTCCAACCATAAATTATTGTGATTTGTTTTTCACTGATATAGTAATCTTTTCCCATTGATAAAATATTGTAATTGTTTCAATAAAACCCCAAGAATGTTTGCTGCTGCCACCAGAGCTACAGATGCAAGAGCCGTCGATGCCATCGCCTGAGGTCCAAAAGTGGTCGCCATCACCACCACAGCTACAGGTGCAAGAACCGTTGATGCAGCAGTCTGAACCGCCAGTGTCTCCTGACCCAGAGCCTGCTGACCCACTGGGTTGTCTGATCCGCCAGTGCCTAATGACCCAGAGCCTCCTGACCCACTGGGGTTGAATGAACTGCCTGTGCCTCTTGACCCACTGGAGTTGTCTGAACTGCCAGTGCCTCCTGACCCAGTGGGGCTGTATGATCTGCCAGTGTTTCCTAATCCAAAGCCTCCTGACCAACTGCGGTAGTTTGACCCACCAGTGCCTGCTGAACCAGAGCCCTCAGATCCATGCTCCAGGGACGCCTCACCTCTACTGCATGGACCTTGCCTTCTTTCCCTTCCCCTGTTCTATCTCTGCGCCACACAGCTGAAGCTCATGATTACTGATTACATGAACTATTTAAACACCTCACATCTGGCCAAATGTGAAGGATAATGAGATTGTCTGAAGTGTGGAGCCTTTTACTATATTATCAACACAAGGAAGACACAATTGTAATGAATCAGTATTTATTAACAAAAGAATAAACAAGGTTAACTAAAATTACCAAACATACAATAAATTAAGTGCTTAGACATGCACCGTGAAGGTGATTAATTTGAGGAGTTGTAATAAATAACTCTGTAATCTTTTCTAAAGACAAGATAGAGACTGATATGGTAAACCTTACTCTAAAATAACAAACAACTGAGGAAGTTTTTGGTATTAAAGAATATCAGTTATAAACTGTCCAACACATCACAGAGACTCCACTTCCAGCCATTGAGGACATCCAGAAGAAACACCATCTGTGCCGAGCACACAGTATTTTTAAGAACTCCTCTCACTCTGCTCACAGTGTGTTTTCTGTCCTGCCTTCCGGCAGGCACTTCAGGTTCCCCTGGACAAAAACCAGCAGACTGAGGAACAGCTTTTTCCCCAGAGCTGTGTTCCTTTTAAACTCTGCCCCCCACTAACTCTTTGTCCCCCTCATACATCCACACACTCTCCTCATAACTTTAACCCTCCATAATCACAGCACTATTTAATATTTGCACATTTAAAACTGTACACTACAACGTTGTTGCATTAATTCATCTAGAATTGTACAATTACACTGCACATATAAATTTGTAATTATGTTCATATCTATCTACATACTTCTAACTTTTAATAGCATCTATTGCAAATCTCTGTTTAAAGCTAACACAACCTGTATATAATGTTCATAGTACATTCATCTGTAATTATTACCCATAGTTTTTCTATAATTGCACTTTATAACTTTATACCTATATCCTGCACTTGCTGCTATTGCACCCCAGGTTATACCTAAACATTTCGTTCAACTACATTTCGTTACTTGTACATGTGTAATGTACATGTAGCAAATAAAGTTGAATCTAATCTAATCTAAAAACATCTAATTAATTAGAATATTTCATACTGAAATATACTATGCCAAGGTCTCTTATAGAGGTTTGGAAAGTGACAAATTTATGCTTCTGCTGTTGATGCAGTGTTTGAAATAATCTGGATCTTCCTGCAGGTCTTGATGCATGGAACAAGCAGACATGGGCTGTTTCTCAATATGCGTTCTTGCATCCTCGTGTTCTCACGTAACGTCATCATCAACTGTCAAAGTTCTGTTCCAATACTCAAGCCCGCAAGAACGGAGGATGCGTGAAACTTCCTGGATGTGTTCTTGATATCGAGGAGGCATCGATGCAAACTTAAACGCCAAACTCGCTCTAGAAGTAACAGAAGTCATTGCGGATGGAGGTGGGAAGTGCAGGATTTAACATAGATTTATTATTAAAGTTTAGAGACATAACTTATTTACCTCAGGAGTTTCCATAAATGAAACTGTGAAAGCACATTACCATGAAAATCTTAAGAACGCAGCATCTCATTTCTCACAGGACGCGTTCTCTGTTCTTGCGGTCTCCCGAGTTCGATTTTCAGAGGTGACCTGGCAAGACCAGTCTTTACAAGAACGCAAGTCCATTCTTGGAATTGAGAAACAGCCATGGGTTTCTTGAGCTTTGATAATAAGAAATCTGACTCCTCTGGAACACGCAAACTGCAGATTTCTGGAGGTGATGGTTCTGATACTGGGACATGTCAATGTCTTTAATCTTGAAGGTAGAGGTCCTGAAAACCTGGAACATGCAGATTTCTGGAGATGGTGGTCTTGAAGCAAAGGCTTCAGACACCTTGGATAAAGCATTGTGAATCTAATCACCATGAAAAGCCTTGCTAGAACATGCAGCAAAGTTCTGAAGTCTTCAAGCAATTCGGATAACTCGGGACGTGCAGAGAATCCTTTTGGTTCTCTTTGCAGACATTCAGTGGTGCAACACTTGCATTGAAAACCACCCTATTGAAAACCACACAAATTGTGAACATAGATTGAACCACCTATTTTGTAAAAACCACCCATTCAACTTCTTTGAGAGAATGTTTTATCCTTTCCCTAAAAGGCGAGATGGTGCCTTTCAAATCCAGCATTGTGATTGGATGATCCTGTGAGGTGGTCACTGAAGGGTGTCATACAAAATGTGACCAACATTTGCATAGTTATAGTCTACAGTTAAAGTCTTGTCACAAGTAAAAGTCTTGTCACTTAACAGAAATAATGTACAGTATAGAATATAAAGTCATGGTGCAGTGGAAAAAGAATGAAAATTGTGTATGACTCCCATGAGCTTGGAGGACTGTATTCCTACATCTCTGCAATGACTCAAATAACTTAATAATAAAGTAATTTGGAATGGCAAAGAAAGCATTCTTGCAGGACTCCCAGAGTTTATCAAAATTCTTTCGATTCATCTTCAATGCCTCCTCGTTCATCTTACCCCAGACATGCCCAATAATGTTCATGTCTGGTGACTAGGCTGGCCAATCCTGGAGCACCTTGATCTTTTTTTGCTTTCAGGAACTTTGATATGGAGGCTGAAGTATGAGAAAGAGCACTATCCAGCTGAAGAATTTACCACCTCCTGTGCTTTGTAATGTAATGGGGGCTGCACAAAGGTCTTGATACCTCAGGCTGTTGATGTTCCCATGCACTCTGCAGATCTCTCGCATACTCCCATACTGGATGTAACCCCAAACCATGATTTTACCAAACTTGACTGATTTCTATGAGAATCTTGGGTCCATGCAGGTTCCAATAGGCCTTCTGCAGTATTTGTGGTGATTAGCATGCAGTTCAACAGATGATCCATTGAAAAATTTACCTTCTGCCACTTTTCTAAATGATAGAAGTCAAGTTATTATTTGTTGCTTTTGCAACTGGGATCAACGACAAGACTTTTGTCAGGTAAGGTACATGGTTATTTGAATCTAAAGGTATATGATGTGAAATGTTCCATTTTGTGTCCACTTTGGGAAATGGAAATATTGTAATCCATGTGTGTCTGTAGATTAGATGTAGACCCTGTTTACATGGGGTTATTTTGTATTTAATTTTTTCTGAGCAAGCATTCATTTAAAAACTGCATGATGTGTTTACTTGTGGTATCTTTGACCAATATATAAATTAGTTTGATCTGAAACATTAAAAGTGTGACAATCCTCAACATTGCTTTCATGTTTAGCTGGTTTTGGGGGTTGGTATTTCACTTATGTTTAACAATTCTTTGCTCAGGGTATAAGGAGGAAAAGGAACTGTTGTAAGGGTCCATCTATTACTCCTATGACTGGGCTAACAGCATGAGTGAAAGTTAAATGCATGTAAGCCGTTTAGTACATGTGAAAAGAGTTATTTTTATTTGTGAAATTTTATTTTATTTTGTTTCCAACTCCAAATTTAATCTGACTACAATTTATAATAACTTAAATTTAGATTCATCTAATTCAAGCTGATCACCTTATAGGTTGTTATTTTGGTTTAATTTAGATTGATTAACCTAATAAATCCTTATTTTTCAGTTAATGGTTCATCTGTTACCCAAAGCTGCTTAGATTCAGTATGCTGGCCAGTTAGATCTGCTCACGGACACATCCTCGCCAATTCTGGTTCTTAGATAAAGAACTCTGAACTAATTTACTTTAAGTAATATTAGGCCACCCCATGCCTGCTCATACATAAAGAAAGTTTAATTTAGCCACTAGATTACATCATACTAAGTCAGTGATTGTCAGAAATCAACAGGTCTCTAATGCTGTGCCTATGCTCCATCCATTGAGCCTGATTGTATGACCGAATCCTGGTCATAGGCTATGGAAACATCAGCCTAAACAATCTACAAGTTACAAAGATTTAACAAGTTAAATTAAACAAGAATTTTATATTTATTTGTCAGTCAAAGATTTTCCATTCCAATTCACACAATTAAACAAAATAAGCCAATTCAGATTGTACTACATCATTTACCCAAAGATCTGTTTAAGAGTTTGAGATTAATACCCGACTGTGTAGAAGTACGTTGCAGTATAAAAGCCTTGATGCAGAGCTCAGAGACCCAACACTGCAACGGCGAATCCTGGCTACAGAATCCCACAACACTTCTGCACCTTTCCCTTAAATACTCAAATCACCAAAAATTCAAGACAATAAAAGCTTCAGCAAGACCGTTGCCTGGTCATGTGTTGATGTGACGACCATTTTCCCTGGAGTGGAGCATCTGGCAAAGATCTTATCAAAGTCAAAACCCAAATTAACTGATATAAGGGAAATTGTAAAATATTACAGTGAAATTAAGACCACTTTATCTATCACACAGATACATTTAAAATGGAACCAAACATGAATATAGAGCCACAAGATACACCAAATTAAAAACATAAACATGTGTGGAGCTGCTCTGGTGGAGAAGGTAAAGTCGAGGGCAGAGAGGGGTGCTCAGGATGCATGATCGAGACAACCTGAACAACTGGTTTGAACAGCTAATCAACCTGAACAGCTGATCTTCTCAGATTAGAAAGTTTATTGTTTTAGTGCCTGGCCATTCTTGTGGTCTTGTCTTGTGTGGAGTTTCATAACAGTTCTCAGGGTTTTATATTATGGAGAGATTTATTGTCCTTACACTGTTAATCTGGGATAATGACTTTAACCTGCTTCCCCAGTTCAATTGTGCATAGACTCAAATGTTAACAAAGGCATTTCCCTGGTGTACATCATATATATATATATACATATATATATATATATATATATATATATATATATATATATATATATATATATATATATATATATATATATATATATATATATATATATATTAGAGCCCTACAGAAAAAACAGCTTAAACCAGCCTAGGCTGGTTGGCTAGTTTTAGCTGGTCGACCAGCTGTTTTTTTTTTAAAACCAGCTTGACCAGCCTAGACAAGCCGGGGGCCCAGCCAATACCAGCTATGTCCAGCTTAAACCAAGCTGGTCAAGCTGGTTTTAGCTGAATTTAGCTGGTCATTTTCCAGCCTGACCAGCTAAGACCAGGCTGGAAATGGCTGGAAACCAGCCTGGCAATGGCCAAAACCCCTCTAAAACCAGGCTGGTCAACCAGCTAAACCCAGTCAACCAGCCTAGGCTGGTTTAAGCTGGATTTTTCAGCAGGCAGGTGTGAACCTACACTGATCTCACGGTTCGGTTTGGTTACGATTATCATGCCATCGATTCAGTTCAATACGATATCTCGGTGCATCATGGTGTATTGACGATGCTTTTCATACACAGTTTTATATTTTCACTGCTATTCTTGTATTAAATGTATTTATATACATTTATATACATGCATTTATATTTATATACTTTTCGTAACACAATTTTGTCCTTTAATACAAACAGTCAGATATATAACTGTACCTTTAAACAACACGAGTGAGGTGGAGAAAGCGTGGCTGAACACCCAGAAAGAAGGGAGAGCGAGTGGAGACACCGGCAGCTCGTCAGTGGCCCAATCAGAAATAATTAATAATACCTGTTTTCTCTAGTGATTGGGCCAGAGAGACACCATCTTAAGGGAGCGGGAGAGACCATAGAGAGTGAGCTGAGCAACTTCACGCACTTTGAGCCTTGTGCTATTGAATAACCAAAATAAAGAACATTTTCACTTACCTTATCGCCAACCCTGTCTTCTTCTTCCCACAAAAAAGAACCTTTCTACAGTGGTGCCGAAACCCGGTAAGAAGAAGAGACCTCGCTGCCAAGATGACCATTCTGTCGACCAGTCTGTTTGCGGAGGTGATCCAGGCGCTCACGGTCCTCCACCGTAGAGATTCTGGATATAAGGGCCAAGCAAGAAGAGCGTTTCAGTGTCCTGGTTGAGGCCCAGTGCAAGGACCGTGACCTCGTCCGGAGTCTGCCAGCCCGCAGCAACATTGGCCACCCACCCTCCCATAACGCTAGACAAAATGAGGCCACTCGATGACCCAGAAGTGTTCCTCGATTTGTTTGAGACAATGGCAGAGGCGTGTGGGTGGCAGCGGGTCGATTGGCCGTTGAGAGTCATCCCGCTGTTGTCGGGCAAAGCCCAGAGTGCCACACAGCAGCTACCGGCCGAGGATCTCCTGGACTATGCTCACCTGAAGTGAGCAATCCTTCAGCGGGCCGGCCACAATCCAGAGAAACAACACCAGCACTTCCGGTCACTGAAGCTGGAAGAAAGTGTCTGGCCCTTCGTATTTGCCCAGCAGCTCTGTGACGCATGCTGCAGATGGCTGGTGCAGGATGACCGAACCATTGCCCAGATCGTAGATGCCGTGGTACTGGAGCAGTTCATCCCCGTCTTCCCTCCCGAATATTGGAGTGGGTTCAGTGCCAACGGCCAGACAATCTGGAAACGGCCATCCAGCTGGCCGAGGATCACCTGGTAGCGAGGTCCAGGGTCGGCGAAGTAACCTCTCCCTCTCTCTTTCTCCCTCCCCCCCTGTCCCTCCTCTTTTTCTCTCTCCTCCCACTCCCAGGTCCAGATCAAGGGGACTGCCCATTCTGGCTCCTAGGAGGCAAATCCTTGGCCCGGATCCACAGCGTGTCACGCCTCGCTCGGGCGCCTATTGAGACAGAGAGGGGGAGTCATGAGCCATGGGCGGTTTCCAATCGCTGACAGGTCTCTCTCCAGACCAATCGGTTGTTCCTACTGGCTGTCGCGCCCGGTCGCAATGGACTGTACCAGATACCCATGAGTATTAAGGGGGATACATTTCAGGCCTTGGTGGATTCGGGATGTAACCAAAGCTCTATCCACCAATGACTGGTGCAACACTCGTCATTGGATAAGAGCCGCACGGTTCAGGTGAGGTGTGTGCATTGGGAGGTAAGACACTATCGACTAACGTTTATGAAAATCCAATTTAGGGGAAAAAAGCATAATGTGGAGGTAGCGGTTAACCCACACTTCAAACACCCGCTAATCCTGGGAACGAATTGGCCTGAATTGCTTCAAGCAGCCACACTAAATCGCCTCATGACCCGATTCTTTTGGCCGGGCATTCACGGTGATGTCAGCAGACGGTGCGCTGCATGCCGTGAATGTCAACTGGTGAACCCACTGGCCACTCAAAAGCACCATTGTGCTCTTTACCAAATATGGAGATCCCCTTCAAGAGAATTGGTATTTGTTCAATGGCCATTATGTCCAATGGCCAGAATCTTTCTTTGGCTCTCAGCGAAGGCGGTCGCACTTTTTCCCTCTCCATCCCATATCTCTCCTCGCTAGCTCCTCTTGTCTTTGTCTTATTCTATCTCTGAGACTCTCCGTGCCCTGCTATCCAAACGAATAAGGAATTATGGATTTGATCAACTGGTCTCTGAATGCGATTGACACCATCTTCTCGACGAGAAGTTTGGGCTCGGGAGAGCCCACCTGTCCTGCGGGGACGTTTGCAGCTGGATACGTGATGGACGGGTGGGAGAAGTGGCGCGTCCTGTGCCTGGCTGCTCTGTCTCTGGAGGATATTGAAGACATTTACCTATTCGGAACTTTGATAACAGGGTTTCTGCTGATGGGCTTATGCGAGGCCCTGGAGTATCGACGAATGATGAAAGCGGTCAGTGCTGCTCAAAACCCCACCAGGCTGGCCGGCTTGATTGAAGCGCTGATGGGCAGGCTTGCTAATAATCAGACTGCAATATTAGATCGCAAACTGGAAAACATCGGGGTGAAGTTAGCAGCTTTGCAACAAAATTTGGCCAGATCTGGAGACGAGTGATGGACATTAAATATCTGTGAAATTGGCAGGTATTGACCTAAAGTTGAAGTATCTTTCTACTCTTTCGGCTTCCCTGTGTTTTCTTTTCTCCTGCCAGACGGCCTCGGCTGGAGGAAAACAACTTCTCCCGGATAGCAAGATAAGGAGACGCTCTGAAATTCCTGCTCCCCGTCAAGGACACCTGTTGGACTATACAGGCTTACGCACACACACACACAGACACACAGCACGACACTTCCTGGCCCCAATCCAACGCCTTCGTATGCTTTCACCCACTGGAAGGGGTGGGCGGGTCTGTGACCAGCGCCTCCATGGCTGCAGGACCTGATGGCTGCCCGCCCTTGCCGGACTATATCCACACCCCCTGTTCCTATCCCCTGTGGCAGTGTTATGTCTTGTCGGTGTGTTTTTTGTGCTAGATTGTTGGGGCTTTTTCTTTCTCCCTGATCTCACATTGCTCTAACTTAAGAGCAAGGTGAGAGGGAGTTTTTTTTTTTGCCTCTCTCTCCTGATTGTATTTTATTTCCTGTTCCACCTCCTGTGACCTGTCTTCCCTGGAGTTGTGATGTCTGTGCACGGTTGGGGGGTTTCATTTACCTGCATTTCGTTGCCTTGTACTTGTACATGTGTGATGACAATAAATCTAATCTAATCTAATCTAATCTAATTAGTCCTAGTGGATTATGCAACGCGGTACCCAGAAGTACCCACGCTTAAATCCATGATCCGTAAATTCGTTCACGAGGACACGAAAAATTGGGATAAATGGTTGGAGCCCTTTTTTTTGCTGTGCGGGAGGTTCCCCAAGCCTCCACGGGGTTTTCCCCCTTAGAGCTTCTCTATAGCAAACAGCCCCAGGGGGTGTTGGATGTCATTAGGGAGGCTTGGGAGGATGAACCTTCACAAAGTAAAAACAAATAAAATTCAATATACCTGGACCTACGAGCAAAACTCCACATACTGGGGCGGCTCTCTATGGAGAATTTGCTCAAGGCCCAGGAGGAACAACGCAGGCGATATGATAAGGGCACTAAACTATGAAAATTCACAAAGGGAGATAAAGTCCTTGTACTGCTGCCTTCTTCCAGTTCCAAATTACTCGATAAGTGGCAAGGTCCATTTGTGGTCTCACGATGAGTTAGCGATCTCGATTAGGAGGTGGTGCGAATGGACAGGAGGGGGTCACGTCAAATTTATCATGTTAATTTGTTAAAATGGTGGAGGGAGCCGAAGGAAGTGAATGCTGGTGGCACTTGTTACCAGCAAGGGTGATCTGGGACTGGAGAGCTGAAATCGGCCAAACACTCTGGTCACCGGAGGTGATCATCTTTCGCCCGCGCAGCTCACTGGCATCCAACACCTCCAAACCGAGTTTACAGACATGGTCTCCCCCCTACCCGGTCGCACCAACTTAATTAAGCATCACATTGAGACTGAACCGAGCATGGTCGTTAGGACCCAACTGTATCGCTCGCCTGAACACAAAAAAAGTGTTCCAGGAAGAATTGAGAAAAATGCTGGAAATGGGAGTAGTAGAAGAATCCCGCAGTGACTGGGCCAGCCCAATCATTTTGGTACTTATGGCTGCCTGGCCTGAGATGGGCAGTGGGGGAATGTGGTGGAGAGAGCATGGCCGAACACCCAGAAAGAGGGGAGAGCGAGTGGAGATACCGGCAGCTGGTCAGTGGCCCAATTAGAAATAATTATCAACATCTGTTTTCTCTAGTGATTGGGCCATCCATGATAGACACGGTGGAGAAAATTCTGCAGACACGCGCTCGTGTCTGTATCCAGAAGTATCGCTGTGACAGCCGAGAGGAGAAGAAAAGTCACGCCAACAGGTCAAATGGGCCACAGTGAAAGAGAGAAATGGATTTTACTTTCATTCTCTCAATCGCAGTGAAATAGGGGCTTCTGCTATAAGTGTCAGTGAAAGACACGCACACACACGCAGTGAAATTGTGCAGAGTTTCTGCGTTTTTAAGTAGTTGGAGCGTTGTAAATACTCGCGCTCGCCTCCCTCGCCATAGTAAGCTACGACACAGCGCATATGAGATAAATGAAGTCAGTACATAATAATTGGTTATGATCTATTACTGAACCGATACCGAATTGTCCGCGTCTGCATCGTGGTGCACAGAAGAAACAATACATTTTGACACCCCTAATATATATATAGTGCTTCCCACAGGTTTGAAATATACTTGCGGTAGTAGCCGGACTGAAACACACCTTTTACACACATTACATAAATGGTCAACTACATCCGACAAACAAAAAATAATGTGTTTTTTAACTATATTTTTATTTATTATGACACTGTAATACACCTTTTCTTTTCAGTAGGTTAAAGTTATTAAAAAAAGGCTGTTGAAATACTTTTATGCTATTTAGGAGCCATGTGCACCTACTGACAGGTAAAGGCTGCTCTCTCTCTCTCTCTAAAGTTGCTTTATTGGCTTGACATTACAGTATTGCCAAAGCATATTAAATATGTATAAAGTATGTAATATATTAACATCATTATATTAATAAAATATACAGCAAGTGAGAAATAAATAACAGAAAAAAGGAATAAAAATACACATTATTGCTATTATAAATTATAATAATTGCTAGTATAAAAAGTGTAGATTATTTAATAAAGGCAAATTAGCTGATTAGCCATTTCTAATGGTGTACAAATATTTTGCAGCCAGTATATTTTGTTCTGTATCAAGTATATAGTAAAGTTTATCTGAGTCATTTATTAAATGATAAATCATTTAATGTTTCTCTAGCAGCTGTGCGTGCACAGTCAGCTGCAAAAAGGTAATGCAAAAATGCATACAAATAAAGTTAACTTTAGAAAGTGAAAGAGAAACCCAAACCGCAGATATTTCAAGAGATTCAGAAACTATAGTCAGACGCATTTTGTCGCATCTCTGTGGGTCTGCAGAGCACGTGACTGTCTGTGGGAGTGTTGACAGAACCAACACGAAAGAAACGTGCAGAGCGAAAGAAGATTTTCCACTGGTTAATTGATCGCAAATGATGATAGTAGGTGAAATGGGCAAATGATGATAACAAAAGATGATAATAATGGAATTATTCCAGTGTCACTACCAAATATACTTCGGTGGCCGTTGATATACCTGGGCGGCCCACTCAAGTAAAGTATATATATATAATTTGTGTGTGTGTGTGCGCAGTAACTTAACAATGCAGAAACAGATCAATGAGCCAGCGTTATGAGTCCCTTTGAGCAACAAATAATCCAAATCCGTAGGGGGCAGAAACCTTCATTGAGAGAGAACCTCCACAGTACGGTACGGGTTGGTATGGGTCACCTTTATCAGGCTTGCGTTTCCACTGCCAAAAGGGTACGCTTTTGGTGGGCATGGTGTACGACAGAAAGTTTCAATCAACGTCATTTTTACTCAAGGAAATGTCACAGTAACGCCGTACGGGTTGTTCACTTATCATACGAGAAGCACTTCTCACAAAACAGATGCTTTATACACATAAATACTTGTGTATAAATGTTCATTACTAACCTTTCAATGAACATGATTTGAATTTAACTGCAGATCAAAGCGAAATAGCCTACTGTAACGTCTGCGATTATTTAAAATAAATAAATAAATGAAACATATATGAACATATTCAGCCCCTTAAAGTGTCTGATATTTTACCAATTATAGAAAAACTACACACAGCATGCATTTAGTCCTTATTTGTGTTCAAAAACAGCACAAAATATATCCTACAGTCAGTGCAAACCTCTCATCTGTGTCTTTAATCTTCAGCAGCACAAGTAACCTCTTTTTAGAAAGTAATTCTGTCATTCCGAGCTTTTAATAGTCCAAAAGGTGATGACAATAGTTAAGCATGGCAGTTTGTTCATGTTTTAGGTTGCAGAAAGCATCATTTGCTGCTGTTTTTTTTCCGGCATCTCCTTTATTTTTGCGCACTTCACTCTCACGTTTGTCCGTTTCTGAAAGGATCAGATATCAGAGCGATTCAATCAGAGCGATTTAATTCACGTTATTAATATGAGCTCAAGAAGTTCGTTATATCAAATATAGACATGCGGTGAGCTCTCTGGAGAAAGTGAAACCGCTTGCACTTTAAGACAGGCTCGTAAAACAACAACAGGACACTGCAGATTTTGTTCTTCTTGGCTTTGTGGCTGTTCATCAAGACAACGACAATGTTTGTTTGAGCTTAGGTTGACCATGGCTTGTTATTATATCTATATATTATTACGGTGAAATGTCTTGGCTGTGTTTTTAAAAATGGTGTTTCCATTCTCCTGCCTCTGCGAGTGACGATCTTGCTCCACCTTTTGGTACCCTTTTTCGTGCTAGGTACCCTTTGCAAAGGATAACCAAAAACTGGTGCAGTACGGTTCGCTTTTAGGTACCTTTTGACAGTGGAAATAGCCATAAAAGCATACTGAACCGAACCGTACTGTACCGTACCACTCAGTGGAAATGGGCCATAAGACTATGAATTGCCTTTGTTGCTGTATAGAGTATAAATTCACACACACGTGATACCTGTATCAGGAACACAACCCATTGAACCCCGTAAATTGTGAGTGTCAGCAGCAGTAGTTGAGAGATTTTTCGATGAACGCCACAGCAATGGCGGGTTCTTACTAAAGGATTCTGCTTTGAAGACACATGAAAATCCTCCTGGTTTTGTCTCTTTTTCAAATTCACAACAGTACTCTATACCATTAAGTGTCTGATGAGTCACAGCCCCCACATTCCAAGGAGACATCTCATTGGTCCTGCGCTGTTAAGGGAGCAGGATTATCAAAACGTCACCCAGGTGGCCCAGTGAAGCAGTCTGCCACGGTCTGTTCCAAGTTTCATTCCAGCTCAGCACAGCACAAGAATCTCTTTAGGTCCAGCAAGCATACGCAGGAACTAAAACTAAGATGACTAAGAACAGCACAGCCCAACGTTCCCATCTACATTATTTTTCTTTCTTTTCTTTCAATTGGAAGTGTAGTTAAGTTTAGTGCGCCACAAAACCAGAAGTCAACATGACTACATTCTTTAGCTATCTCAAACTTGAACCTCCAGACTCCGCTCCAAGCCATACGAAGACAAACAACTGATCACTAGCGAACCCACAATGGAACCCAGCTCAACAGAGGGACTTTTCTACATTATAGAAAGAATGCAAGCAATGCCTCCAGATTACAGTTGAACTGGTGTATATTATATGTAACCCTAAAGAAACATAGAAGGGTTAAATTGATTATTTTTGTTTGCTTGGTTAGGTCTTACAAAATTCAAGGTTTTTAATATCAGTACACTCTCTCAAACTCTCTCTTCTTTATCTTTCTTTACTCCTCTATAAAACTTATTTGAATGTGTGTGTGTGTGTGTGTGTGTGTGTGTGTGTGTGTGTGTGTGTGTGCGTATGCATGTTTGTGTGCGTGCGTGCATGTGTGTGTAAGGTGTTTCTGTTAGAATAGTCAATAAAGTTTTATTTTGTATAAAGAAAAGTGCCTGTGCATATTTATTAATCTACTGACGCTGCTATGACGATCGCGTCAGCCCCACTTTCAGACACGCCCTCTGTCAAGCGTTGACGCTGAAGCCCCGTGTGAATGGGGCGTAAGAGCTGTTTTAAAACATTGGCATTCTATACACACACACACATATACATATACATACATATATATATATATATATATATATATATATATATATATATATATATATATATATATATATATATATATATATATATATATATATATATATGGATTTCCTGCAAATCCGGAGGTCTAGACGCTTTCTATGATGCCATCATGACACAAATTCACCCAAAACAAACAATAGTATCTGGGTGCAGCCTTGAGGATGAAAACTGAGACTGCATATCTCAATGGAACTAGTGAGGTTACTGTACAAGGTAGGGTTAGGGGTGGGGTTAGCAGAGTGCATTAAAAAACATTGGATGCAGCTCAGATTGTGCTTCACCAGTTCTGCATCCAGACCTCTCTCAAAACAAAGGCCATGTGGACGCAAATAACATCATGATTGCAGGTGGCAGTATCAGCATTAAACCAGAAGAATAAGACAGTGTACGTTAAATACGCGAACACAGGGAGAACATGCAAACTTCACACAGAAACGCCAACTGACCCAGCCGAGGCTCACGTGAGGCAAACGTGCTACCCACTGCGCCACCGAGCAGCCTTAAACATACATTATCTTAAGTTAAGTTACAGAACCCAGTGTCTGGGTCTAGCAGTAATAAAAAAATATATATAATAGAGACTTTTGTCTGAGGTATAATTGTTTTACAGTTAATCAGCACAAAATAAAGCCACAAATATTGCTGCAAATTTTTAGAAAAGCCACAACAAAATCTGTAATTTTAGACTGCAAAATTCAGAAAAGTCCCACAAAATCCTGGAGGGGCATATATATCTATATATATACACACAAACACATTTGTGCTACCACGTTTTGTTCATTTACAAGCTAGTTAATGACAGCCACCAATGAAGGAGGACAAGAATGTAGCCTTCTGGCTGTAATCCTCTTAGCAAGGACTGTGAAAATAACTGACCAGAGTTTCCCCTTTTAAACTGTAAGTCTGAGATAAACGGCCATATGGTAAACAAACTGAGGAATTACAGAGCATGGGCATTAATTATGTAATTAATTACCTACCTTGTATTTCCCCAGCACTTCTTTGGTGAAGCCATACCTTTGAACAGAAAATAACCGTTTATAGAAAATATTGATCTAGGGGAACTGATAAATTAGTACACCCAAAATTTGTACATCCAAATTTATATGTTAAAGAAAAACATAAATAAAATTTTAAAAGATTAAAATTCAAGAGAAACAAAAAAAATTATAAAACTTTGTTGAAATTTTGTAGTTATATGAATATATTCATATTTTGCATAAATTTAAATGTATTTTCTTTCTATTTCTAAAGATGTTTAGTAATTAAAATATAATTTTAATAAATATCTGTTTAATAAATCTTTTTTTTTCCAAATGCACCAAATATATTGCCTACAGTATATTCACTGAGAAATGAATACAAAATATTAATTCATTGAGCACTTCATATAAATAATATTATATTTTATTATATATATATATATATATATTATAAAGTCACAATATAATTAACACACAACATATAATGACAGCAGTGAGAATATGAGAATATAGCAGAAAGTAAATGATCTGATAATACTGATAATCCTCACTTCTAACCCTTTTAAGCTATTGATATCAATTTGGTAACTTTAAGAGTTTTAAGAGTATCTTAAATATTGCTTGACTGCGACTGAAGGCAAGTGTTCACTTTCCTTTACCTTAGATTAATGATATGGTCTTCATGGTTTCCTCTATTAAGATAAACATCTCCAGGATACACAAGCAGAAATGCAAATAATATGAGCAGAACCTCCATGGAGTCTTTCCCTCGGTCCACATAGTCTCCATTGAAAACATAGGGTTTTTCCATTGATGGCATTCCGTTCTGGACAAATTAGAATAGATATATTTAACCATTGTGTGTTGTTGGGGTAATTTTCATCCACACTGAGGTGATTCTGAGTCTTTATTTGGCCACAACTTTCTCTATGTTTCAGCAAATGATTTTTGGTGACAAATCTTATGTTGACACATATTTTGAGAAAAGGCTTTGTAAAAAATGCACAAAAATACAATGCAAATTTATTACCCTTTAGTTATGTTAGTCACTGTTTTTGTTATTATAACAACATTTTTTGATTGTAGAGCCATGATGACACCATATAATCATGCATTTTTGATTGTTGTTGAATTTTGTTGTTGAACAACAGGGAAAACCACCAACGATAAAGAATGCTTGATTAAATGGTGTCATGGCTTTGCAATAATAAAAAAGGTTATAACGGCAGTCAATGAGGCAAAAACAGTCACTAACATAACAAAAGGATGGTAAATTTGCCCAGAGTGTATTGTTGCGTTTCTGAAAAATTTAAAAACATTTTCCCAAAATATATGTCAATATAAGATTTTTTTTCCAAAAATCATCATTAAAGATTTGGCTAACATAATAAAAAAATGCCTACCTTGTAAAATATCAGCAGCAAGTCCTCTAACTGTCCATGTAAATCACCTGTAATAAAGGTCACATTTTTATCTAACAGGAGCAATGAATAGTGTCTAAAGTAAAATTAAAAGGATGTGGTGTCAGGCACTCTCACCACATATGGTTATTTCTTTGCTATGGCATGTAGACACTCGATTAATATTTGGCAACACTCTGAGCAACTTCCACGTTTCTAGGAGAAGCTGAAGAACGTAACGAGAGTGAAGCTGCTGCTTGGAGAAAAAAAGAAGTGTACATGATTATAGAAAAAGTCCTGAAATAATAGTATAAAACATATCTTTTTTTAATGATGCCATTAAAGAGCCCCGATTATAGTTTTTTTTTATTATTATTTCCTTCCATGTAGTGTGTAACACAGCTTTAAGTGAATGAAAACATCTGGCTCAGGGTAAAATCTAAAGGTCTGCTGTGTTTAAAACTATTGATTCTAAAAGGAAACAGTTGAATAAATTATTTATTTTGTGTTAGAGTTATTGCCTGTTCGTATCGACGTCAATACGAGACGAGAAAATAAAATAAAATAAAATTTCACTTTAATAAACTTTGTAATTTTAAAGGTTCTTCATGGAACCAAAGATGCCAATGAAGAACCATTGTTTCCTAAATACCTAAAAAATGTATTTCATGCATCCTCATTGAGCACCTACTTGTTTGTTTTTGAAGGCTTCTACAAGATCAGCAGCCTGGTCCATATCTAAAGGAAAGGTCAGCCGTGGGCCAGAGTAAATGTCTGGCACATCAATATTGGTGTAGTTGAAGTATCTCTCCCACTCTGCATCTCTGCAAACCTCGTTTTCTCTGAAGATATGTGAGATCAGGTTTCCTGAATGAAAGAACATACAAGATGTTTTTAGCATGGTTTATTTTAATTCAAATATGTACAGTACAGGAGGTTTGTGTTAACATGCAACAGTGTTGTTTTACGTTCACTGCTTGAAGGAGTAAAGTTATCCACCAGGTAACCAAGAAAATTGTATAACTGTGCAAAGAAGTGAACAAAAAATGTCATATTAAAATTGCAGTTGCAGATTCATTTGAGATTGAGTTGTTCATCCATTCATCCATCAAAGCACTCAGCCGTCCTTTCTTCTATCAGTCCATCCACAGACCTTTCAATCTCTTCATCCATCCATATTTCCCTTTTCTATATATTAACATTTTGATCTTTTTTCCCCACCCATCTGCCCTTCCTGTTTTTTTTCCATCCATCCATCTATCGTTCCTTCCACCCACCATTTCTATCCATCCATCATCCATAAAAAATATCTATCCAACCATTCCTCCAATCATACCTGCCTTCAAATTGGGTTAAGGTTAAAGATTTCTTACTTTGATCTGGTCTTGTAGGTCTGCATACTCCATGGACTGGAAGATATTCCAAGTGTATCTTCGTCTCATTTCCATGCGAGCCACATACTGTTTGTGCCAGCGCTGGATCAGCACTGCAGCTTTTATTGCTTACAAGAGAACACTATATTTAAATCAATGTATTTATGATAATTGATTACAAATTTACAATTTTCATATAAGGCTTCTCGCACTATATTCAGCATGATTTAAGGGATTACTATGAGGCACCATGTAGGATTTAAATCAAACCTTGCTATTCAAAACATACAGATACACATATATCACTGGATGTTCAAAACAATATACATATATATATAACTTGCGTAAATACATATACTCGATCAATGCATATACACCCACTACAATAAACACATATACATATCAACTCACTGCATGCAAACACACCAACACTATACACACTGGCATATACATATAAACTCGATCATCACATGAACATCCAAATTAACACATGCACATACATAAACACCCTGCATGTAAACACAACTATGCTCGCATATAGCCTCAATACCTAAACTCAATGCATGTATAAACACTCTTGCAAACAATTTATCACAAATCGGGTTATTGCAAATCTTATATTAATTCTTATATTACTTCTGTTAAATAATGAAAATATATTGTATAAAATAATATAAAATATTATACAAGTAGACTCTAAAATATATAAGAAAGATTTTTATGTTAAACCTAATTAATTAGGCAATTACATACACAAATATAAATGGACAGATAGGATGTCCAGTATCTACAATTTCAAGGCTGATTTAAAGAAACCTTTTAAAACCCTTAAAGGACAAAAAGCAACAAAAGTTGCAACCAGAACTACGTGTATATACTCAAAAAACTAAACTCCTCTTTTCTATTGTAAATTTTGCAATAGAAGTAGCCTATACCCCTATTTATTTTAATTATTATAATTATTATTCTTTTTCTATGATTTTTTTAAAGATGTAGATGTCAATTGTAAAAGTTTGTTATTGTTTTGATTGTTAAAAGTTCAGCATATAAAATAAAGTCTCTGATAAAATGTTTCTGTTCATCATGTTGGTCAAGCTAACTCCCACGAACAAGTTCAGAACCTCGGGCCACTGCTTCTTTTCTCTTTAATATCTACTTTTTTTGCAACAACAACAGCATTTTGGTGCATTAGCCTGTTTATTGGTGAGAGGCAAACTCATTTCAACAGTGCATCCCCCTAATGGACATAAGTATCGTAACCTGTGACAAATAGTGGTACCAGTAAAAAAAGAAAGTAACATAAACTATTCATTCATTCATTTTCCTTTAGCTTAGTCCCTTTATTTATCAGGGGTCACCACAGCAGAATGAGCTGCCAACTTATCCAGCATATGATTTATGCAGCGGATGCCCTTCCAGCTGCAACCCAGTACTGGGAAATACACTCTCATATAGACACACATACACTACTGTGAATTTAGCTTTTTCAATTCACCTGTACTGCATATCTTTGGACTATGGGGGTAACTGGAGCACCCAGGGGAAACCCACGTGAACATGGGGAGAACGTGCAAACTCCACGCAGAAACGCCAACTGGCCCAGCCAAGGCTCGGACCAGCAGCCTTCTTGCTTTTATGCTCAAATGACTTTTATGCTGAAACTACTTCCATTTAAACAGAAAGAACTTCCTTTTACACTGAGAATTCAGGCACATACATTACACACATGAAATTACTTGCATATATGTATATACACAACTAATTGTGTATACATTTGTGAATTTTATTTTATATGTTTGCATGAGTGTTATTTGGGTGTTTATGCATGCATGGAGAGAGTTTATGGGAGCATGCAGATCAAGTTTATATATATATGCTAAGGTGTACAGGTGTGTTTGCTTGCAGCGAGTTTATATGTATATGTGTGTACGTGGGTGTATGCGTGTATCAAGTTTTTATGTATATACACAAGTTTCATATACAGTTAAAGAATTATTAGCCCCCCTGTTTATTTTTTCCCCAATTTCTGTTTAACAGAGAGATTTTTTCAACACATTTCTAAACATAATAGTTTTAATAACTTATTTCTAATAACTGTTTTTTTATATATATATATTTGCCATGATGACAGTAAATAATATTTGACTAGATATTTTTCAACACACTTCTATACAGCTTAAAGTAACATTTAAAGGCTTAGCTAGGTTAATTGGGTTAACTAGGCAGGTTCGGGTAATTTGGCAAGTTTTTGTGTTAATATGTTAATAAGCTCATGTGTTAATAAGAAAAGTTTGTTTCAAACCCTAAACGACACCTCATAGATTACTATTTATATTCCATACTCCAATTCTTATAAGTAAGTATAGTTAACACCTCAAAAATAAACAAACAAACAAACAAACACTCAGTCCCTCTCCTTTTCTTTAGTCCCTGATTTATTAGGGGTTGCCTCAGCGGAATGAACTGCTAACTACTCTGGCATATGTGTTATGTGACAGATACCCTTCCAGCCACAACCTAGCACTGGAAAACACCCATACACAAACTCACATTTACACACTATGGCCAATTTTGTTTAGTAAATCCACCTATACCACATGTTTTGGACTGTGGGGGAAACTGGAGCACCCAGAGGAAACCCACACAAACATGGGGAAAACATACAAACTCCACACAGAAATGCATGACACTTAAACCAGCAACCTTCTTGCAGTAAGGTGACAGTGGTAATCTATGGAGACCCGGAATGGACGTGATGGTGGGGAAAAAATTGGTTAAAGTGACACTGTCTGTTATCAAACAAGTGAGCAGCAAATGAATCTCTCGTTTTGTTTAGTTTGATTACTGAGGTATCTCTGTAAGAATGCACAGATCTATAATGAAAGCAATCCATTACTTAAGAGACTGTTTGTGCTCATTTAGGAGAAAATTAGCTGTTTAAAATAAAACATGCAGGACGGAGATGTTTACATATTATTTAGAGTATTTGTCTGTTTAAACATACACTGAATCCAAAAGTGTCCTGTACGTTTGCTCCTCTGTAAATGGCGTGTACAGAAGCTGATCTGGGATCAGTTTATTGTATGGAGCGTGTCTGTCAGTCAGCGCTTATACATGCATTCACTAGTTCAGAGGTAGCATATGAAAGGCGATGATCGACGCACAGCTTTAATGTAAAGAAAGTGAAAGCAGACATTTTAATATTAATTTCAGCGTGCTTTCAAGATTAAAAATATATCAGAAACATGGGAAAATACTTAATAATAGGATGATAGTGGGATATTTTGGCAAAAACGTGAGGGTTTACATGAATGAAGTGAACAGGAAGTGTTTGTGGAGAAACAGTTTTGCAAGATAACGCAAAACATCTTTGCGAGGGAACGCAAAAACCTTAGAAATATGTTTTTTCTCCTACCCAGTTTTTTTTCTTCCACCAATTTTTTCTCCACCCTAACGTCCCTTCCAGGTCTTCGTACTAACCACTCAGCCACCGTGCCGTCCAGCTAAATGAACATCATAATGTTAATAAAAGAGGAATTATGCTTACTTCTGGCTGCTGTAGACATGCATTAAAGTAATAGAAGAGAAACAATAAGTTAATTTATATTGACATTACAGAGTAATTATAAAAGCACATATCAAACAAATAATTAATAATCATGTTTTAATTCAGTAGCTGTAAGAGAGAAAAAAAAGTTTTTTTGTAAGTTTTTGCTGGAATGGTAAAATCTCACCTGAGATGACATTTCCATCTGCTCCAAAAATAAGAAGTCATTAAGGCAAGTTATATTTGCGCTAAATAGTTTTTGAATAAACAAAACTCAGACATTCATTCATATATTATTTTTAAATCACATCAGACATACAAATAAATATTTTTGGTAAACATTTTACCTTTGTCATATCTTCTATTAAATTCGCTGTTTTTTGTGACACCACACCCCATGGCCTCTCCTGTATATAAACATATGTAACAAGTACATTTAATTCATAATGTAAGACCTTTATGGAACTTTATTAACCCTGAAAAATTAACCAAATTTTGATATTGAAAAAACAAACAAAGAAAAAACAAAAAACATGGCATATAAATAATTTTTTTACTCAGAAATAGCTACTAAATGATTTGCAAAAAAATAGCGCTGAATTTCTTTATTCATTCATCATTTTCCTTCGGCTTAGTCGCCACAGTGGAATGAACTGCCAATTTATCCAGCATATGTTTTGCACAGCGGATGCCCTTCCAGCTGTAACCCAGTACTGGAAAACACCCACACACTTTTTACATGCATACACATACACTACAGCCAGTTTAGTTTGTTCAATTGCATGTCTTTGGACTGTGGGGGAAACCGGAGCACCCAGAGTTAATCCACGTGAACTCAAACCAGCAACCTTCTGGTGACAATGCTAACCACTGAGCCACCATGTCGCACGTGCTGTATTTAATATAAAATAAATTATAATATAAAAAAGAAACTAAAGTACTTTCTGGTAAAATATAGTTCAGTACTGCTGTTTTTGTATTCACATTTTTCATTATTTTAAAATGTTTAAAATATTATTAATCTGCATTCAAATAAACACTAAAATGCACAGTATCAGATAGGTTAGTAGCAAAATTGCAGATGAGATGATTATAAAAAACTATTCTTGAATAAACCTTTAGCATGAATGCAATATATGCCAAATGTCATGTTGTTGCACAAGTTAATAAGATTCAGAGCACGACTTAATCTGGGGTTGTTGCTCTCCTGCAATGGCCTCAATCCTTCTTACTTAGCATTCAACACACCCCTGTGCTTCTGTGAAATGCCAATGATTTATGTCACCATCTGTTGCTTGTCAAAATAGTTAAAGTATACGGGTATGAAAAGACTAGATTATGAAACATTATCCTGTGTTTTAATTTCTCATAGAGAATCCTTAATAATCAGGGATTATTGACACTGGATTTATGGATTATATTTATTTTTGTCCAAATAATAACACAAAAAGCTCAAATAATTTGTGCTCTGAATTTTGCATGCTGGCATGTTGTTCCATTCAAAGGATGTAAGACGTATTTACCACTCTAAGAGGTAAACTTAATTTATAATTTTGTTACACAGTTTGTTATAATTACCTTAAACAAGTTGAAACTAGTCCATTAACAATATCAGGTTCATAAAAATTCATTGTAAGGATGCTGACATGACCTTAGTAAACATTAGTTCCACAGAGAAATAATCTACAAACATAGCTCTCCTCAAGAGCATGCTAAACTTGCTCAGATTTTATATATGTTCCAAAATCTATTTCTTTTCAACCGACAAACATGCAGAGATTAGACACAGTTAGGTAGGAAATCAAGAACTGGTTGCCATGAAAATTAAATCAAATGTTGAAACCATAAGGGATTTGCAATAAACAATAATATTGCGTCAATGAGAAAATAATTTATAACCTTTGTAGATATGATATTATAACATCATTTAACCCATATCAAGCCATGCTCATTAAGGCACATTAAGCCTAGCTACACGTCAAGCCTTTTATGTCATTAGATTTGTAGTAAATTTGTCAATATATATATCCCATTATTTAAAAGTGCCAGCAAGCCATTTCTCTTTAAAACTATAAGCCATTAAAATTTACAAAACAGATGACAAATAAAAACTCACCTGATGAATTTCTCTAATGATCAGAGAAATCCCACAATCTTTAAATACACAAAATTCTTCCCAAATGCATGTATTTGCCTGGTGTATTCCATTGGTGCTGCAGTTATTCAGTGCAAATAGCGTAAGTAAATAAAAATTTACTTGTGAACACACAGAACAGGCATCATTGCAGGCTTCACCATATCCTTCAATGTCCTAATCAAAAATCCTCCATTTCTATTGAAAAGCATGAGGAGAGTGAGTGTTAGGCTCCTCAGGCCATCAGTAAGCGTGTTTTCTTTGTCTTCTTAACAGTCTGTGCCACTGAATTACGTGGACATGACCAGAAAGGATTAGTGTAATAGCCTGATGTGACTTGACTGGACTTTGTTGAGGAAATGGCACTTTCCAAACTGAAGCAGATAGAGAAATCTGGGGGATGTTGCTGTGTAATGTGTATGTGATATTTGTAAGCTGTGTAACATTTGTTAAATGAGAAGTTAAAGCTTGTGAAAACAGAAAATAACCCTAATGTAAAAATAAATATACAAAAATGTATAAGAAATGCATTTATTTACTGCACAAATACACAAAAATTTCCATGTACTAAATACAAAATATACTAAAATTGTACTTATTTAATGCTTTATTCAAATGCACTTTATTCAAAGTGCAAAGGAAGTATATTGATTACATTCTTGTTTCTACTCTGTAAAAAAATATACTGAGGATATTTTTACCATTGTTTAGTGTAGTCACCTGAATATTGCTATTCCACAAAAGGTAATCTAAATAGTACAAAAAGAATATGCGTGGGATTCCGCATACACAGTGTTTCATGCATCTGAATTTTTTACTGCGTACGCACATTTACAGCCTTGTCCATACGCAATGCTTTAGTATGAATTCACCGCAAGTCTTTGTACATGAGCCCCCAGATGTTCTCCAACATTAGGTGTTTACTGTAACTGTTTAGCTGTGCCTTTACTGAATGAGCACTGTGCTATGTCCGACAGATTGCACTATTATATCTTTCTTTTCTTTTTAATGTTTTTATAATCTGTTTTAATACATTTTAATCTTTTTTTTAATCTGTTTTAAATCATTTTAATTATTACATTTTCTTGTGTCTTTATCCTGGGTGACGCAGTGGTGCAGTAGGTAGTCCTGTCGCCTCACATCAAGAGGGTCGCTGGTTTGAGCCTCAGCTGGGTCAGTTGGTGTTTCTGTGTGGAGTTTGCATGTTCTTCCCACATTCGCGTGGGTTTCCTCTGGATGCTCCGGTTTCCCCCACAGTTCAAAGACATGCGGTACAGGTGAATTGGGTAGGCTAAATTGTCCGTAGTGTATGAGTGTGAATGAGTGTGTGTGGATGTTTCCTAGAGATGGGTTGCAGCTGGAAGGGCATCCATTACGTAGAACATGTGCTGGATAAGTTGGCGCTTCATTCTGCTGTGGCGACCCCAGATTAATAAAATTGAATGAATGTGTCTTTATTCTTGTTTATGTAAAACATTTTGATGCTCATTTTGCTCTTTTCTCTTACAGAAAATAATCACGTTGGATTGTCTTTGCTTTGTCTCACAGAAATTGTCACTTTAACGGTAAAAGATCCCTGCTACCAGCTTATTAAATGTAATAAAACTTCTAAACTATTCATTTACTTCACAAGAAGTAGCTATAATTTCCTTTCCAAATAAATACATTTTTACAGACTCTGCTCAGATGAGCGGGCAAACTCATTGTTATATTTATGAACTTAAATTAACTATAATTCTGAATATTCATATTTAATAACTTATTATTAATCATTAATATTCATAAATTAAAAAATGATTCATAAACATGTTGGATAAAATAATACACACTGTATAGAACACACTGTATACATACCTGAATCAAATCACATGACAGTAAATAAATAAAAACAAATACCAAAATGAAACCTTAACCATTTGTACAGAAATGTTATAATCCTCATCACAAACTGCCTAAATTATCATTACTGTGTCAGGCAGACAACTCAGTTGAGTAGTTATAAGTAATATACGCAAATCACTCTGAATACTTGAAAGCAAATCTCACTTGAATACATGAATAAACTTCTGTATGACATAGACACCTTAACATTATTAATAAAATTATTAGTTAAAACTAATTATTTATACATCAAAGCATGTGAATTACAGCTTTATTTGACATTTAGTTAATTCAACTAACCTTAGAGAGAGACAAAAGAATGTTGTTGCTTCACCGTCCTCTTAGTTGTCTGAGGATGTGCTGCAGTTGTCATGGTAACTGGTAACTTTTGAATTGCCACTCAGAATTCAAAAAATGCAGCTTAACTGTTCAGTGCGAACTCACTATACATGCATTTGAGTAATTTAAAGGGCACCTATGGTGAAAAATCGACTTTTAAAGCTGTTTGGACAGACATGTGTGCATGTATGGTGTATAGACCGTCATATTGGGGTGATCACGAATATCATTAAACACACCCAGTCCTTTTTTTTAATTTGGCAACATAAAAATAGTAGACCAATTGGAGCGGTTTTCAGATCGACCGCAACTTTACGTAGGAGTGCGGTCCAACCCCCCCCCCCCCCCCCCCCCCCCGTGTTCAGTTTGCTAGGATCATCAATCATCATTAAATGTGATCAAGAGTAAGTTTCACATGTTTAAAATGTTTTAAAACAGTGCACGTGTGTAATCAATTACAGCGATTTAGCTTAGCTTTACTTCATCAGCACAGCCGCATCTCAGAACAATTATAAAGGAAGACGCTTTAATCCCGGTTTGTGGACGTTAAATCAGGTTTATTTTGTACATTAATATAACAGATATCCATGCAGTGCAAAGCTAAACAGGCGCTCTGTCTGTCTGTCTGTCTGTGTGTGTGTGTGTGTGTGTGTGTGTGTGTGTGTGTGTGTGTGTGTGTGTGTGTGTGTGTGTGTGTGTACTGTTGTGCAGAGACGATGTTCGTCTTCATGTATGATTCGCATTTGTGAGTAAAAGTAACCTTACCGCAGTCCTGTCTTCAGGGTGATTCTTCATGCCAAGTTACTACATTTTGGCGACGAGGATAACACTGGTAATCGTGTGAGAGACTGTTTTACATGAGAGAGTGATAGAGAAAAGAAAAATGACAACTATTGGGACTGTAGCAGCATTTGATGAGAAAACACAGTCATGGGAAAAATACTGTGAGATTCTGCACAATTTCTTTGAAGCAAATATTATTGAAGATGCTGACAAGCAAAGAGCTATTTTCCTGAGTGTGGTGTGTGCCAAAACTTACAGTTTAATTCGGAATTTGCTCAGCCCTGACAAACCTAAATCTAAATCCTATGCTCAGTTGGTGGACTTGTTAAAGAACCGTTTCAACCCAAAGCCGAGTGAGATAGTTCAGCGTTTCAAATTTGACTCGCGATTAAGGAGGGCAGATGAGACAATAGCTGACTTTGTGGATGAGCTGCGCAAACTGGCTCAGGACTGTAATCATGGGGAAATGCTGCAACATATGCTGAGAGACAGGCTGGTATGCAGAGTAAATGATAAACGAATTCAAAGGTTAAAATAGCACTCTTGATCGAGTAGCATCCTTGGAGCAGTACCCTATACCTCGTTTGGAAGATCTGTGCAGCACATTTTCAGGAGGCAAAAAGTTCTCCAAATTGAAGAAACTTTTCATGAGTCATGCCTACCAGCAGGTGATGGTTGACGAGGAGTCCTAGAAGTTTTTCACGAAAAAAACACACAACAAGGTCTGTTTACGTATCAGCAGTTAACTTTTGGAGTGGTTCTGCTCCTGCTATTTTTCAAAGGATAATGGAGGGATTGGTACTGGGAATGCCCAAAGTAGCCGTTTATCTGGACGACATCTTGATAACAGGCGTGGACACAGCAGACCACTTAGAAAACCTGGGGGCAGCGCTGCTTAGACTGGCAGAGTCAGGGTTGAGACTCAAACCACAATAGAGAAACTAAGACAGGATTTCAGTGTATTCGGACTGCCTCGGATGTTAGTATCAGACAATGAATCTTGTTTTACAAGTGCAGATTTTGCTTCATTCATGAAAAAAAAATGAGAACAGGCCCCTTCCACCCTTACTCAAATGGCTTAGCGGAAAGAGCCGTGCAGACTTTCAAAAATTATCTTAAGAAAATGCAAGGAGAAACATTGGAGACAAAAGTGAGTAGGTTTCTGTTTAATTATAGGATTACTCCACAAACCACAACTGGATTGCTCCTGAAATGATGATGTCTCTCTTTTCTTTTCATTTTTGTTATTTTTGACTTTTAAGGGGGAAGAAGTGTAGTAGACCAAGTACAGTTCTAGTAGTTCCTGTTGTTGACCGCTAGAGGTCGCAGTTGTTTTAAGAACCCACCTGTTGGGCAGAAGGAAGGTGTGTGTGTACTGCTGTGCAGAGACGATGTTCATCTTCATGTATGACTCGCAGTTGTGAGTAAAAGCGACCTTACCGCAGTCCTATCACAGTGTGATTCTTCATGCCAAGTTACTACAAAAGCATTAAGATTTTCATCGTTTTAAGCAGTTTGTATCACTCTCTATTTTCGGCCAGAAAACTGCTCTGCAGAAGAGATGCTGAAATAAGCAGAAATATCAGTTTTGCAAACTTTCTCAGATCTCTTGGTTTTCATTTGCAATTTGTTATGACATGCTTAAAGCTGCATATAATGTTGTTTTAAAACAAAAAGTTGTAACACTTTATGATAACTACACACTATGAACCATTTATTAAGCATTAGCAAATAGTGAATTCATGTTAAGCATTAACTCTACATTAATAAACGCTAGTAAGCAGTTTATAGACCTTTTTCTTGGCTTCTGCATTGAGGGCGCCATAGTGACCAGCGTCTTCCGGTAGAATGTTCAGAACTTCCGTTTACAGCTTTTACAACTGATAATGTGCAATCCGAAAATGGGTTTCAATAGCGTTTTGAGTGAATTACGGAGTGTCTTTGTGACACAACTTTGAAAGGTGTGTGTTAAAGCTGTTATAATCTGTCAGATGTGGTTCAAGCTCGAGAGAAAAACATTCTCCTAGTTTGTGTGACTGCCGTCGGAAATAAAATGTGTGTGTGTGTGTTCCCAACCTTTCAGCTGTTAGCTTAGCAGCCCTTCAATGCGGGCACTCACACGCACGCACACACACACACGCACACGCGCGTGTGCAATACTTCACTGCATTATAGAGCAAAACTAGTTTACTGGCATGAAACTTAACAGGTAACTTATGTAAGCCATGCAATTTACAAAAATGACCAATAAAAGTCCCTTACTGATACTCTGCTGGCTAATTTGCATGTAATCGGGAGCCGTTAATGTTTCATTTAGTTAGCTTGTGTTGAGTAATATTTATCAGGGTATGTGTTTTTCCATCATTTAAAAATGCCACTTTATTTTCACTTCGTGACACTTATTAAATCAATGTGTTAGTGGGACAGTACAGGCTACGTGTGTGTCAAACAATTTGCAGAATTACATTGGTTTGGGCTGGTTCTATATTTGAAAGAAAGAGAAAATGTTGACTTTAGCAAGGATAAGGCTTCCTTTAAACAGCACAAGATGCCATCAGACAACGAGGGAAAAATGCCACGCAGCAGTTTTTTTCCATCCTAGATCACATTTTTAAATGAAACAAATTATGAAAAAAATAAATATGTGGATGTTACTGTCAGTGAAATTTCTGAAGGGGGCGGCAGGATCAGAAAACCACTCAAAAGGTATGGATATGATTCATTTCAATTCAATTCATCTTTATTTCTATAGCACTTTTGCAATGTAGATTGAGTCAAAGCAGCTTAACATAGAAGTAAATAATGATGGGTTTGCTGACATAGTGACTGTTGCTCATTATTCTGGTGTTTGTCATGTTATGGAACCTAGCACACTGCAATGTTGAGTCCTAATGCAAAGAAATGGCAGAAGGCAGTAGTTTGGAATATGAATGCTGCTTGAAAATTAGTCATGGGAGTTAGTGGAACTACTGAAGGACTATTAATAAAGCTGAATGTCTAAGGGCCTGGTGAACCTCGTAAGTGGAACTAGACTCTTGATGGATTGGAAACAACTGTTTCCTGAGTTATTTGCCATGTTACGTGTTAATTCCTAAGTAAACTCCTTTGTATGTAAGAAACACTACCTGTGTAGTACCAAGCTGCCAGTTTTGATTAAATGGCTAAAAGTACAAGAAACAGCCTTGAGTAAGAAACAGATTTTACTTTGTGTGTATGTTCAATTCAATTCAATTCACCTTTATTTCTATAGCGCTTTTACAATGTAGACTGTCAAAGCAGCTTCACATAGAGGACCATAGTAAATTAAAACAGTGTAGTTCAGTTTTCAAAGTTTAAGTTCAGTTTAACTCAGTTCAGTGTGGTTTAACAATCACTACTAAGAGTCCAAACACTGAAGAGCAATCCATCGATGCGCAGCTCTACAGATCCCGAACCATGCAAGCCAGTGGCGACAGATTATGTGAGCATGTGTGTTCTATTCAGTTGTGGAACATTTCACAGGTCTGGGGTCAGCTCTGAGTAGCCTAGTGACTGTCTGACTTTTGTATGTATGTATCATTGGAAGATACTGTTCAGAATTATGCACACACATGGACATTTTTTATGTGTAGTCTATCTGTGTTTTAACTAATCAGGTTAAAACACCTATATGTATGACAGTTAATGATGCGAGAGTATACTTGTTGATTTGAGACTGTAAGGAGAGCGGCCTACAGACTGGTCATTTTTGGGTTAAAACTGTTGGTTCCTCAACAATGTGAACTCAAGTTATTACCAGTGCATATAACAAGTATGCTACGATTGGTCATTCAAAATCCCATGGCTCGTAAAGAGTAGGGGTGTAACCCCGGCGTCCTGGCCAAATTCCCTCCATCGGCCCTTACCAGTTATGGCCTCCCAATCATTCCCATCCACTGAATTGGCTGCATTACTGTCTTACCACTCCACCTATAGCTGGTGTGTGGTGAAGCACTAGCGCCATTGTCCTGTGGCTGCTGTCGCATCATCCAATTGGATGCTGCACACTGGTGGTAGTGTGCAGAGACCCCTCACCCTAACGATTGTGAAGCAATTTGGGTGTATGGCCATATAGGATAAATGCACTATATAAATACACATTGCATTACATTACGATGGCCACAAGACCTGACATAGCACAAGCATCCAGTGTTGTATCAAAGTTCAACACCAATCCAAGTTCTGCATACCTGATGGCAGTGAGTTGACTTCTACAGTATTTAAAAGGTAACCTGAATCTTGCTCTCAAGTATTAGCAGTCAGAGACTGGAACTTTTATAAGACACACAGATGCTGAGTGGGCTGGTGATCTGTTAGCTGGCTCAGCAAGGAACAATCAACTGTTCCACTTTCAAGTATGTTGCAATTAGTCAAGCATCTCAAAATGTGTGTGGCTTAAAAGACTACTGGACAAAAGGCCAGATCCTGACAAACCTGAAGAATAAAGTAATAAAAAAATAAACTATAGGCATGTTCAATACCAGCTTTTTTGTGCTGGTACTGTAGTTGTTTTACAGTCTGGTGAGGACAGCTGATTCACAAATACATTCATATTAGTCACATATTCTATTTACTGGCCAGAGATTTTTATCTATATAAGGATATTTTACATGTATTAACAAAATGCTAATGTATATGTAACATTAAAATTAAATTAAATAGAATAACAATATTATATGTGACTCTTATTAATCAAACACAATTATTTTCTTTATTTTTTTATAAATCTGTGCCGAGCAGAGATGGACACAGAAGTGTCTTAAGAAAGTGGTATTAAAGTATTTACCCCATATTTACAATTGCAAAAATAACAATAAGAATACAGCATTTGAATTCAATATTAGATTATGACATTACTTTTAACTTATTAAATAAAAGGTAGCACAGATATTAAAATAAAAACGTAGGTAGGTGACAGGACACTGTCTTAATTCATTCAAACAGAAAAAAATGAATGAAGCATGTGAGAATAGATCAGTAAAATAATAATGAAAAAGACTGCATTCATAAATGACATACAAGGTGTAATATGAGATTTTTATAAAGAATTTTACTTGTGCTGTAACATTTACATATAATAGATCATATAAATTTATATTTACAGCAGCATTAAAGTAAAAATAAATTCAGTATTGAGGAAATGGACTGATTTAATGATGAAAAGCTTGTAAATATATACTTTTCCTAATAAACAATAAGTTACTCCTATTCTTAATAACTTGAGGAAACATAATAATTTTCAAACTCAGAAAGCAGTTCAGTATTGAAAAAGAAACATTTGGACAATGCCCAATAAGTTAATTTTAATATCTTAAATTTGTTGTGAATTTTCCAGAGAAGTATCCCATTCAAAGATAAAAACTGAACTATGAATAAACTGTGTTGTGGAAAGGCGGAAGTGACGTCATTGTGAAAAAGAGTCTATTCTGGGAAAAGACATTCTCTTGGTTGCATAACTTTTCTTAAATTAAATTTATCATTTAAAAAAGAAAATTTTTCTGTCCCAGCATCTTGGCTAAATGTACCCACCAGCTTCTGTCCAACATGGCTTCCTAACCATTCCTATATCATAATTGGCTTCATCAATCTCTCCTCTTCATCAATAAGCTGACGTGTGGTGTGCGGCCTGGCACAGAATGGGTGCATGTCATCCAGAGCATGGTGTTTGAGGAAACTCCCCCAATATCTGTAATTTGAGTGCCCAAAAAACATATAAATGTAATGAGTTATTTTTCTGCTTCACTTGGCCATTAAAAAAATCCACTAGTCACACTGTTTAAAAATATTTTAGAACTGGAAAGAGAAGTTTAAATCTGCAAAATTCTTGGCAAAGAGATTTGCTTACTGAATCTAAATAATATTAATAAAAAAAAATAAATAAATAATAATAATAATACATATTTAAACACATACCAAAAATTTCTGAGTACTGATAATCTACCAATTTTAATGTATGATCCCAAAGTAATTATTATAAAGCATAATTAAGATTTAACATAAAAATAATGCTCTCTCAATAGAAAGGATAGAAGTGAATCGGAGATACACGAGTTGCACACACTTAAGTCCATCTCATCTCACTCAAGAGAAACTTGTATTTGATGCACAGGAACTTCTTGACCATCTCCACAATCATTTTACAAGTGAACCACTAATTATATATCACACTAATAGTCTAAACAATGTTATCTTTACACTAGTCCCATAACCTTGAGGAGCAGTCTTTTTCAAGAATTCTCTAGAATCAGTTCTCATTTTACCAGTAATATCAATCCATGAATTTTAGCTGGGGTAGATCGGTCACATATTGCCTATCCTGATGTTGGGATTCAACAAAGGATCCAGATTTGGATCTGTTTCAGCAGAGGCCCGACCCAGTTTGGCCATGATGATGATGAGGGTGAAGAAACCGATCACTCCAACCAGCAGCAACAAGAAGATTCGATGTTTCAGTGCGAGTGTCTTTTTCTTAGAGCTAGTACAATTCCTAGGAAAAGAAATGAATGCAAAAAATTACATATAATAGAAAGACACTATTACTATAATAAATTGGCTAAATTAAATCAGTACATTTGCCACGCTAGTAATTTTAAAAATGCATTGCACTGGAATTGCACATATTACTTTTATTAAAAGAATTGCACAATTACAGGATTAGCCATTGCCAGCATTTATGAGAAATAAATCATTTTGAGCCATAGACAGAGGACAAAAGACACTCACTTTAGCACCTGTGCAAACCAGCTAAGTGCAGGCCGTCTGCGGTATTTATCATCATCAAAATCAATCTGCATGACTGCACTGTGTCCTAAATCACGTGTGTCATACAGCTTCCTTGGGGAAGTAACTGTAAAAAGACAATTTTAAGAAAAAGAATATGTTAGAGACTATAGTTTACTACTGTTTTTTTTGTACATAGAACACACTATCCGAGATATTGTATTCATAATGCAAAAACAGACACTGTTGTACAATTTTAAACCTGCTATTCTTGACCAGTGTTGGGCACGTTCCTTTAAAATAGTAATTAGTTATAGTTACTAGTTATGTCTCACAAATAGTAACCGAGTTAGTAACTGAGTTACATAATTATAAAAAAAAAACAAATTGCCAAGGAAAAATAAATTACATTACTTTAAAATAAATCTAATGTCAAATGACTATAAAATAAATATAAACCTATGTATACTAATCTACACTTTAATGTTATTGTGGGACAATGTGACGGAAAACCATCAAATTCAACATATCATTATAAATATCATTACTGTAGTTGCACATTAATTAATTCATTCATTCATTCATTTTCCTTCAGCTCAGTCCCTTTACAGGGGTTTCTGCAGATATCATAAATGTCAAATTTAAGACTTTTTAAGACCATTAAGTATTAAATTTAAGACCTATATCGCAATATCAAAAACACGAGAGAGAGAAAATGCTAAATCACAAAATTAGTAAAATTAATTTATTTAAATTGAACAGTACTAAAGACAGGTTAGATGTACCATTTAACTACAAAAAAAACAAAGATCTTAAGGCAGATTTATACTTTCGCCTGGTGCCGCATCACGCACCTCCACTGACTGCACGCGCACCTCACGAAACAGACAATTCTTTAAAACAACAGGGGGCAGTCAAAAGAATCCCACCGTAAAGTCAAATGGATAAACAGAGAAGTAGTACGCTTCCGGAACTACTTCATATAATTAATACTGTTCAAAATGTTTTAACTAATTATTTTTTATTATTTTTATTATTTATTATAGTGATTATAAAGTTTTATAAAGATTTTCAAGATTTTTTTAAATCAAACTTTGATGCATCACTTGCTATTGTTCATATCTTGGACAATTCAACCTATTAAAGTTAAATATCAATGACGCTCTACAATTATATATTTTTTATTATGGTAAGAATAAAAGCAAAAAAAAAAAAAAAAAAACTTACTAAAAATACTGACTTTTTTATTTTATTTGCCCACTGAACAGTTCACGCATTACTGTCTGTCTAGTTTCTGTCCTCTACTTATAAACTAAAAAGGCAATAATGGTCCAACAATCCTGTCCATTATCACCAATAAAGCCTAGAATTTGGGCATCAGTATATTGTAAACTGATAGGTTCAAATATTCTTTTCCAGTTATCAAAGAAATAATTTGTCACTTAATATTAGTTTGTAGCTATTACATTGTTTTAACTTCAAAATTTTAATATATACATCAGTGTAAAACCTATAAATGGTGGAAACACACATTCTGTAGTATTAAAACCACATGGGTCTCCACTTTTGCCATGGCATCTTTTTTTGTTTTAACAAGCTTATCCCTCAGTTTTTTCCAAATTTTTACAAAAACGGTCCTCCTTTCCCACAGCTGTTGCAATTCCTAGCCAAGAATTAGTCCAATAGTCCAATAGTGCAGACGAGAGCTGATAAAAGCATAAATGGCTTTCTCTAGATCATGCTGGCTCAGAAATGGTTTGACTATGGCAAGAGAATAAACTGGACAAAGCTTGTCTTGATCACTGAATTAACCGGTTTATCAAATTTTAAACTAATGTTCAAATTCACTCCCAAATTTAAGTACATGGCTAAAATGAGGGGAAAAGCTAAGATGATTTGAGGGTAACTCATTGGGCAGGTTTGAGTTGTTTTGTCTTCGTTCAGATAAAGAAAGTTCTGTGACGGCCAAAGTTATGTCAACTAAACATCTGTGCAGAGATTCTAGTGTCCCTGAAGAGTCTGAAGCATCAGTGAGATAGATTTGAACATTGTCAGCATACAGATGAAAGGAGACATTATAATTTATCATGATTGACCCTAATGGCAGCATGTATAATAAAAATAAAACGGGGCTCAAAATTGAACCTTCTGGAACACCAGAAGTCAATGGAGCTGAAGGAGACATAACGTTACCAACCATAACTGAGAAACTACGACCAGTTAAAAAAGATCTGAATCAATCTAACACAGGGAGGAGGACCGAGTGGTCCACAGTATCAAAGGGCTTGATGCAGGCAGAAAAACATTTTCTACAGCACCGTTGCCATGGAGTGTTTTCTCCCGTGCCTGTCTGGCTGCCTCGTTTCTATTCTATTCTATTCTATTCTATTCTATTCTATTCTATTCTATTCTATTCTATTCTATTCATAACACTTTAAAAAAAGTTTTTGTTTTTTTTAAGTTGCTGCCCAGCGGGACATTATATTTAGATAAATGTATATAACTCAGTGCTTAATTTGAGCTGGATCTTGCCGGATCCTGTTCCGGAAAATGCTTACCAGTATTTATTCTAATTGATTCAGCATCAGCTCAGCATTCAACACTGTCATAGCCTCTAAGTTACTGATCAAACTCAGAGACCTGGATATCGACACATCTCTCTGCAACTGGGTTATGGACTTTCTGACTAACAGACCTCAGAATGTTAGATCAGAATGCTGCTCTGTTGCTGAGCGTGAGCCACTGCAGCGGGTGGTGAAAACTGCCCAACGCATCACAGGCACCACACTGCCAGGCACTGAGGACATCCAGAAGAAACACTGTCTGTGCAGAGCACGCAGTATTCTTAAGAATTCCTCTCACCCTGCTCACAGACTGTTTTCTCTCCTGCCTTCTGGCAGGCGCTTCAGGCTCCTTCGGACAAAAACCAGCAGATTGAGGAACAGCTTTTTCCCCAGACCTGTCTCCCTTTTGAACTCTGCCCCTCACTGACTCTTTTGCCCCCCCAATACACCCCCCACACTCCTCTAACTTATACTCCTCACAATCACTGCACTATTTAACATTTGCACATTTAAAGTTTGCACATATTCATTGCACTGATTCATTTATTTGAACTGTACATACCCACTGCACATGGACATTTGTAATTATGTTTATCTGCACACTTCTGATTACTAATAGCATCCTGTACATTTATCCATTTATTGTAAATCGCTGTTCATAGCTAATACAACCTGTATATAATGTTCATAGTACATCCATCTGTAAATATTACCATAGTTTTTCTATAACTGCACTTTATAACTTATACCTATATCCTGCACTTGCTGCTATTGCACTGCTGGTTAGACCGAAACTGCATTTCTTTGCCTTGTACTTGTACATGTGTAATGACAATAAAGTTGAATCTAATCAAATCTAATCTAATTAACTTGTGCGCAGTGATTACCTGCATGTGTGTGTGTGAGAGAGACAGAAAGAGAGAGAGTATGTGCAGTTGTGTGGACTGTGTGTTTACCCACGCATGACGTATTCACCATGCGCAAGTTAAAGCAAAATTCACATTTAACTATTGGTCCTGAACAATATTTTCAGCCAATCAATTTTCTTATACTTACAATCACTCTCATTGGTTGGTGGTTATTGTTTCCAGAGCAGTGAAAATAAATAATGGCAAAGTGGCCTGCCTTAATAATATCTGTATTTTCAAAATTGATAATGAAATCTGATAATGACCCTGATCAAACTAGATCTCGAGAAGCTGGAACTGTGTCCCTGGATCAGGATGGAGACAGAAGCAACGCAAGTCAAGTCAGGTACAGAACATGACAGAAGAGCTACTGTGGGCTCTTCTTGAAGATTAGATAGAGTGAGTGATTTAATTACTATTTTATACTTGGAAGTGAACTGAGAGAGTTAATGCGAGGTCTCTCTTTCTGACATTTGAAATCAAAGTGATGTGTACGCGGCGGGATAAAAGAAAAGTAAGGAACTCAGTGCCGCCTAATGTAGTTATCTGCAATCACATATAAACACCTGCCATCGGCAATAAGAGTCCCCGGCAACCTGGACCAATTATAGGGTCACACCGTTATTTGTAGGTCATTTGCATCACGCTACTTGCATTGTATTTGCATTACCTCACACAATGAACATTACATAAACATATATAAAAGTAGTCAGAACATATGTAAAAAAATAGTCAAAACTAATGTCAACAACACAATGTTGCTTCTTTTTCTGTAACAACAGCACAGTGCATAACAGCAAATTAATTATTATAATTATTTATTTATTTTTTTAATTACTGATTGATTTATTTTCTTAACAATTTAATGTTTGTTTTTTCATCTTATTTTGTGTTTAAAAAAGTCAAATCTTCTGAAATCTCTTTATTTTTATTTTTTAAACACAAAATAAGATGACAAACTAAACAAATTTGAAATTAATAATTAATAATGTAATTAATGTATTGTGGAAAACCTGATGCGACCAAGCCTCACCCAGACTCTGCCTCCAGCGGCCCCCATGTAAATTGAGTTTGAGACCCCTGCCTTTGATAAAAAGGGAAGATGGGACACTGGTCTAAAATTAGATAAAACAGCAGGATCGAGATTAGGTTTCTTAAGGATAGGCAGTTGGAACAGACCCTGAATTGAGACATTTATTAATAAATTATAAAATACAATCCCACAGAGTCAAAAGCCTGTTTAGGTACTTTAAAGGGAAGAATGTCTAGACAATATGTAGATGGCACACACTGTTGAACACACCAAGCACAGACATAGGCTCAGTACAAGAAAGGGTAACCAGTCCATTATTAGTGCTATAAAGACTCTGTCTGACTGAGGATACCTTGTCAACAAAGTAATGAAGAAAATCATTACATGTTGAGCTTGACACATGATTTAAAACATTATTAGTGTTAAAACAGATTGAATTGGTTAAAATAATGTTCTAGGACAATTACTGTTAGATGATATTAGGCAGATAAGACGATTTGGCATCTTTAACTGCATTTTGATAATTAGAAAGACTCCCGCAGTATGCTCAGGAAAATATGCAGCTTGTCTCTTTTATATCTGCGCTCTGCTTGCCTGCACCGCCGCCTAAGTTCATGAGTAGTATAATTTAACCAGGGGTCTGGTTTGGGTTTGTTGGATTTCCTCTTAAATGGTGCAATTCCTGGGCAGGTAGAATTAAAGCTGGAATTAAAGTCCTCCGGGCAGAGGAAAGAAGCCAGATCACACTGGGTGTGAAAACTAGTTTTTGAATGCTGCAGCAAATTCAGCTGTAGAAGACATAATAGTGTGATGGTAACATGCTGAGGAAGAAAACTGTATGGCAGAAAGAGGAACTGAAGACTCAAAAATTAAGGAAAAATTATCTGAAATGAAAGTCTCATGTATTTCTGAGATTGAAACAGATATCCCATGTGAAATAACATGGTCCAGATTCAGCAGTCACACACTGTGCCGGCACACCATCAGCATCCACGTCCTGTGGCAGTGCACCCACACTCTCAGTGTCCACGCCCAATGCCAGCATGCCTACACCCTCAGTACTAGTGGTGTAACGGATCACAAATCTCACGGTTTGTGACGGATCTGACCATTTTTCAGATCAGCCAAAAAGAGAAGACAAATGTAATTTGTTTTCCATTTATTACAAAAAGAGTACTGCAAGAACCTTTTGCTTTTGACAAACAGAACTTAGAACCTGTAATTTTATTAAAAATAAAATGAAGAAATAATCAGCCGAATAAAAATAAATTGTAAGATATTCAGTACTGTGAAAAATTCACTGTTACTACTACTGTTGCTGATAATGCTAAATTTATAAAACTAACAATTGCTTGACTGTTTGTGACTTCATAACTAACCCAAAACACTAAAACTGAAAGTCTTTCTCGAGTTATTTGAATTCAGCAATTCAAAGGATTAATAAACATATGCAAATCACCATCATTTATCATTTTTGTTGCATGGGTGTTAAGATCTCGATCTTTTAATGATTAATCGTGCAGCTTACACTGATTGCAGGCTACACAAGTAGTGACAGAAAACATCTTTAACTTTAAGAAACCCACCACATCCTGAATAACCTACCACGACTTCTTCCATCATCATTATACTTTAGAGGAAAGCCTAAATGTTTTCATACATGTTATTTGAATGACATAAGAGGTGATCTCTCTGCAACCATTACAAATGTAGGATTAATCTACAAGTAAATAAATATATATATTAATTCACGGGTCACGTGTGTTCTGAACCATGGGTTGTGATCCGTATGAACCACGGATCAACCATGATCCATTACACCCCTACTCGGTACCTTCAGTCTCCACACCCTCAGCTGGCCCCAGACCACCATCAAAAAGGCAGGATATTGTAGTACCACCACACCACCAGCAGAAGAAACAGCTTGGACTCAGAGGGGCCCTAGTTTTAGTTGACAACCCCTGGACAAAGCAGACGCCTGCTCTACAGCTTAACAGTCAAAGACGAAAACTGAGCTACGCTGCAGCACTAAAACAGCCAATGGACACAAACAACACCAGCCTGAGAGAGGTCAGTTTAATCTGCAAACGGCTTATGGAATAGTTGTGAGTAAAATACTCAAAATTGCTTGTACTCTAGATAATCTTGTTAATATAAATGACTGTATATGTTATTTAGGCATTATATGCTTTACATGGATTTGGTTCTCTTCTTGTAGAATGTTAAAATTGCTGACCAAATGAAACCGCTGATGATCGCACTGTGGAATATCCAGGGTGTCAATACCTTAGATTTTAAGAAAAGCATTTCAGACATAGACATCATAATACTCCAGAAAACATGGAGCAGAACTGATGAGGACACTCTTTGTCCCTTCAGGATACAGTGAAATATCAATTTCATCTAAAAAAAAAAAAAAACTCCAACTGTCTCTAGGAATAACTCTGATGTGCAAATAAGAACAGAAAGCTCCTACTTGAGCTCTGTCGAGGCTCAAGCCTCGGCTGAGAGGGTGAGAGAAGACTCTCTGGGGAGATACACCTACAGCTCATTTCTCGGTAGCTCAACAGTTGACTACATGATCACAGATTTAGATCTGTTCTCTTTCAGTGCATTCACAGTTAAACCACTAACACCAATATCAGATCACAGCTAAATTACACTTTACATAAAAAGGAAAAAAGTATTGAAATAGTGAAAAATATATTTTCACAATCCAGTAAATTGTATAACATTAAAAATAATTATAGATGGATACAAGAAAGCTCTGGAAAATACAGGAACACAATTGAAGACCCCAAATAGGTTTACTTTTGGATAAATTTATAGAAAATAGTTATCCTCATAATGGAGATTGTGTTAATATAGCTGTAGAAAACATAAATTACATATCTGATTATTTGGCAACGATATCCAATATTAAAATTACTAAGAAAAAATTACACAAAAACAAAGATAATAAAAAATTATATGACTTTGATTGTAAAACACTAAGGAAAAACTTTAGACAACTAGCAAATCAAAAATACAGACAACCAGAGAATACAGATTTACGACTTCGGTATTGCGATAAGCTTAAAAAATATATAAAAACACAATCAGAAAAAAGAAAGAAGAGTACATCCAAAAACAAAACAAATCGATGAATTTGTTGATTTAAACAATTTCTGGGACAACTGGAACCTCCTTAATAAAAAAATGTGAACAGCTAACAATACAAAACAGAGACACCTGGAAAAAACACCTTAAAAAACTGTTTAGTAAAATAAACACAAGTACTGAACAATCGCATATATATAATAAATTAACCCATACAGAGCAAATATTTGGCAAATATTTGGCTAATAGATTAAATACAAGTTATACCAACAAAAAAGGCAAGTGGTCCAGACGGTATCCTTAATGAAATGATTAAAAACATAAATCACAAATTCCAATGCTATAATAAAACTGTTCGATCTACATGGGGATGGAGGAACATTTCCTCACCCCCTGCACAAACTATCAGCGCATTAGAGAAACATTCTACCCCAAACACCAGAGCATTTACCCACAATTCACCAAGTCAGACAATAAAACACAACAGCAATATTTACTAGGGGAAAAAACTGACTGTATCCTTCTAGCAGCACAATACATAAACGCCTGTCACCAAATGAGAGAGTGGACCAATAAAAACACGCGCATGCACGCACACAATTATGAATGAATCATTGTAAATATATGATATATTAAATAATAATATAATATATTAAATAATATGAGATAGACTTTGTTTTTAATTATTTATATATATATATATATATATATATATATTTTTTTTTTTTTCACCGAATCAGAATACCATAGCTGAAATAATCCTTCACTCAACCAAGAACTTCACCACCATCTGTGTTGAACCTTCAAGACATTCTTCTGAGACTGCATTGAATGCTGCATTGACTGCACAACAGTTAAGACATTTGCAAGTGTTATATATTTTTACTAAACAGAGGTTTAGATTACGTGTGTAGGCCTCTTAATTCTGTTATATAAGGTTTTTACATATAACTGATAAAAATATACATAATTGTAACAAGTTATTATTAAATATTCATAATTCCCTATGAGCTAATTTTGCTAAAAAAATTCTGAATAAAAATTTACTTACGTCAACAAATATTTTTCCAGTAGCCATCTCAAGCTTGGTGCCAACAAAAGTTTAAGTGAATTGTGCCTCTTATGAGATGTGAACCAAAATATGCTTTTTACATTTTGTGATTTGTGGTTTGCTGCAAATATCTCACATTCTTTGCTAAACATGATGGTGCCATTAGGCATCACAATAAATTGTATTATTATTATCATTACAGTTTTGTATATATTTTAAAATTACTTGAATCACAATTTACATGTTACAAATATGTAAGGCAAGAGCATAACAGTGCTGGTTACCTGTGTTAATGGTGATTGAGTCTGTGGCAGAGGTGGTGGTCATATTGAACACAGTGTTATTTGGGGCACTCTGTTCTCTATTATTATAGATGTGCTCCACATCCTGATGGGGTGGTAGACTGGTGAGTGTGGGGTTTGACATCGTGATATCCACTGAAGTAGCTACAATACAGAAAATATGAAATCAGGTTCTGCAGAATATTGTATTTGTTTAGTAATGAATTATACTTCATAGGAGAGAACTTTCCTTCCATTATCTTGTTTCTTGCAAACGTTGTGAACAATGAGAGCTAATATAAATTAACTATGTAAGGCTTGAAGAACACCTATATGATAAAGAGGGCATGGTAAATGTGTAGGACCCTAGTCAGCAGCTATAAATAAATGAAAGCTATTGATAAGACTTCAACAGTTCATGATGTATAAGATAAACCACACTGTGTCTGAAACAGGAGACATACAAAAAAATCCTGTGGACCACATATGTGAGGGACAACAGACATTCCTGAATGCCTCTGCAAAAATACAGTTTTAAGAAAAAGTTTGGGCACCCCTCTGTGGCTGGATAGAGAGAGGCTACAAGAGAAGACCACATCGATATGCCATTCGGTTTCTGTCATGCTTTTCATACAGAAATACGTAGTGTAGCGATAGAAAGATGTGTGAAATTATCTCTTTTGTGTGAAATTCAAAACCTATAGTCACTTAATTTTGACTGATTACAACACAGAATTGATTTGAGTTAGTCAGTGAACAACTTAATCCTAACACATGTGCAACCAATCATGAAAAAGGATATTTAAGATAGCCAATTGTTAGTTTTGCTTCTTCTTATTGTTAACCAGATAGTAACATAACAACCTCAAAAGAACTTCTCAAATACCTAAAACTATAATAATTTATCAACATGAATTAGCAAACAGAAAAGGCCACAGAAAAAAATCTTGTGTAGAAAAGATGTGGTAGGCCAAGAAAAATATCTTAAAGGCAAAGGGAAAGAATGGTCATAAACCACAGACCACCTCAAAAAAACTCCAGGAACATCTTGCTGGTGATAATGTCATTGTACATAGTTCCACAGTCCAGTGCACTCTTCACAAAGAACAGCTCAATGAAAGGGTGACACAGAAAAAGCCTTTTCTGCGTTCTGCCAACAAGAAGAGTCATTTGAGGTATGCAAAGGCCCATCTGGACAAGCCAAAATCATTTTAGAAAAATATATATACTGTAGATGGACGCCACAACCATAGACCCTTTGCATGACAGAAAAAGAACATTTCAGCATTTCATAAGAAGAACATGCTCCCTATTGTAAAATATGCTGTGGGGATGTATGGCAAGCACAGTTACTGGAAACCTTCTAAGAGTTGAAGGTCGCATGGATTCCACCCAGTATCAGCAGATTCTTAAGGACAATGTTCAGGAATCAGTCAAGAGGCCAAGGTTTGATGTTTCAGCAGGACAATGACCCAAAACATAGTTCCAGATCTACCAAAGAATTCATGCTCAGACATCATACAATGTTCTAGAGTGGCCATCCCAGTCCCTAGACTTAAGAATCAGTCAATGGACACATCAAACATGACTGACCTGGAAAATTTTTGCAAGGAAGAATGGTCCAAAATGCTTTTTTCACCAAAGGTGCCAGTACAAAAGATTGATGTCATTAATCTGATGGGGAGCCCAACGTTTTGTACCTGCCTGTTTTTGTTCTGACTTAAATTGCACTGCAACTGTTCATTAAATAAATGTTATGTCAGAACTAAAACATTGCTTTTTCCCTAGAGTATAAAATATACTCACCGGCCACTTTAGTACCGGGTTGGACCCTTTTGCCTTCAGAACTGCCTTAATCCCTCATGGCATAGATTCAACAAGGTACTGGAAATATTCCTCAGAGATTTCGGTCCATATTCACATGATAGTATCATGCACTTGCTGCAGATTTGTTGGCTGCACATCCATGATGCTAATGTCCCATTCCACCACATCCCATAGGTGCTCTATTAGATTGAGATCTGGTGAATGTGGAGGCCATTTGAGTACAGTGAACTCATTGTCATGTTCAAGAAACCAGTATGAGATGATTCATGCTTTATGACATGGCATTTTATGAAGCTGGAAGTAGCCATTTGAAGATGGGTACACTGTAGTCATAAAGGGATGGACATGGTCAGCAACAATACTCAGGTAGACTGTGGCAGTGACACAATGCTCAATTGGTACTAACAGGCCCAAAATGTTGCATTACCTTTACACCACCACCAGCCTGAACTGTTAATACAAGGCAGGATGAATCTCTGCTTTCATGTTGTTGACGCCAAATTCTGACCCTACCATCTGGATGTAGCAGCAGAAAGAGACTCATCAGACCAGGCAACGTTTTTCCAATCTTCTATTGCCCTTCTGCTGCTGTAGTCTATCCGCCTCAAGGTTCGACGTGTTGTGCATTTAGAGATGCTCTTTTGCATAAATTGGTTGTAATAAGTGGTTATTTGACTTACTGTTGCCTTTCTATCAGCTTGAACCAGTCTGGCCATTCTCCTCTGACATCAACAAAGCACTTGCACCCACAGAACTGCCACTCACTGGATATTTTCTCTTTTTCAGACCATTCTCTATAAACCCTAGGTCGTGCATGAAAATCCAGTAGATCAGCAGTTTCTGAAATACTCAGACCAACTCGTTTGGCACCAACAACCATGCCACTTTCAAAGTCACTTTTCTTCCCCAAAAATCACTAATCATTCTTCCCCATTTTGATGCTCAGTTGGAACTGCAGCAGATCATCTCGACCATGTCTACATTCCTAAATGCACTGAGTTGCTGCCATGTGATTGGCTGATTAGAATTTTGTGTTAACAAGCAGTTGGTAGCAGGGGTACCTATTAAAGTGACCAGTGACAGTATATCCAAATTTCTTCACAATGGAAGTCCAGCATTCTCCAATCACCGGCGCCTAGACTGCAGCTCTGCACAAGACGTTTGGCCAGAGGAGAAATGGTCATGCCCAACTGAGCCTGGTTTCGCTCTAAGTTTTTTTTTTTCTTTTGTCTTTCGTCAATTGGTGAAGTTTGTTCCTCACCGCTGTCACTAATGGCTTGCATGGTTCCGGACTGGTGGAGCTGCGCATTGATGGATTTGCTCTCAAGTGTTTGGACTTTCAGCAGTGAAAAATCAAACCACACTAAACTGAACTTAACTCTGAAAACTGAACTGACACAGTTTCAATCTACTATAATCTTCTATGTTAAGCTGCTTTGACACAATGTACATTGTAAAAGCGCCATAGAAATAAAGATAATTGGAATTGAATCCAAATGAAATTGCTGATTTGAAAGGCCAGCAGGCTTGTAATTATCAAAAGATTATAAGGGATGCCCAAACTTTTGCATAAAATGTATTATGATCCTAAATATTCCACCACCATGTACACATTTTGTACTGTTGGGTTTGCAGTTTTACAGCTACTTTTTGTAGAAGTGTTATGCTTGCTGTGGAGCGAAGTTACTGCCTGTATAGCAAAGGCAGAAAACCAATATTTGCATCAGACTTGTTTTCTGAAAATATGATTATGACAAACTCACTCTCAAAAGTTGACCATTCAGAGTAAGAAGAACCACTATGTGTCGTAGTTTCCTCCTCTTGAGGGTCTTCAATCTAGGCAAAAAAGTAATGATAAAATGGAAATGAATGGCTAATTTGGTGTTAACATTTAATATTCAAAAACAAATGTCCTGAAATGTCATACACAAATAATCTAAAACACAGTCTTGTTGTAAATACTGTTTTTTAGAACTTTAGAGGCCTGTTGTATAAAACAAGTTGAACAAACTCCATGTTGCTAGAGTTTCATATACATTTATACACACATATACATACACATATATATATATATATATATATATATATATATATATATATATATATATATATATGTATGTGTGTGTGTGTGTGTGTGTGTGTGTGTGTGTGTATGTATGTATATATATATATATATATATATATATATATATATATATATATATATATATATATATATATATATATATATATATATATATATATATATATATATATATATATATATATATATATATATATATATATATATATATATATATATATACACATATATATACATACATATACACACACACACACACACGTATATATATATATATATGGCTTTAATAGGCAGTTCTTCTCAGTCAGCCACTTCTTTACAGGATGTCAAGATGTGCTATGTTTTCAGCACCAACACAGAGCCATAAAGTCTCTTTAAATGCATCTTTTGTCTCTTTAAATGTATCTTAATTTTACTATTGTGATATCGTTTGAAAGAGGCAACCAACACATGAAAACTGCTAAATACAATTTCAATGCACATTTATGTATCAATAAATGAGTATATAAAACTTTCTGGATTTTTTTTTAACTTAGCGAAGCCACATACCTACTATACCTATATAGCACATTTAAAAAGAACGCAACCTATTTAATCTGCTGCAGTCTGTCATAACATTATTAAAACACAACTCCAGCAAATTAAATTTAAGTTACTTGTGTTAATAATTTTGTTTGAGTTAAGTAATAATTATTGTTAAATTAAGAATTTGTGCTTTCCTATATATTTTTGCAGCCCTATATCTCTATAAAATTTCATACAGAGTATACTTAAAATCATTACAGAAATGATTTACTTAATTTCTGAAACACATGTATTATTAAAGCATTCAATGTTCATCATTTTATTTAATTTAAAGAAAAATTGTTTCGTTTTCAACTATTGTGCAGGATCTACTGGTTTGTTATTTCAGGTTTGTCACAATTTTGAAAATATATTAGGTTTTATCAAAATATATTTTAAAAATGGTTGTCAATTGTGTTAGGTGTTTAGGTAAAAAAAAATTATCATAAAATAAAAACTGTTAATTTAAAAAGTATTTTTAAAAATATTAATTTAGCATATTTAAAGTAACTGTACATGACATTTTTAAACCTCAAAGTGAATTAGCTTTTTTAACAGTTGATTTTGCAGAAACTGTGATTTTAAGGTAATGGATGCTCAATTAGAAAATTGTGGTGGTAAATGTTAAGTACAAAGTTGTCAATTAATGCAGACAAATGCTCCAGACTTTGTTTCGAATATCAGGAAAAAAAACAAAATAGGAAAAAAATTGTAAAAAATTTTAATTTCATGATTGAGATTTTTAAAACAAGGTTTTCGTGAGAATCATCCCATATAGAATTGTGATTAACTCTAGACCAACAGCCAAACGAGAGAGTCAGTTTGAGTAATTTCCACAAGAGTCAGAAATTAATTTCTCTTTTAATGATGAGATAACATAAATATAATGAACTTCAACAAATTTACAAGGCATACATAAACACTACTGCTGCAGCAAACGTTTAGGAAGAAAACTTAAAGTAATTGTTTTATAAGTGCAATTTAATAAATATTAAAAATATTTAAAAATTATTTAAATATTGTAGTTCATAAGCTACTCAAAAGCTTACTATTTTTAAAGCTAATTTATTAGTGAATATTTAAGAGTAAATGTTTTATTTAAAGCAACTATTAATGTTAATTGACAACTCAAAACTTTTTGAATATATAATATTCAACAAAAAATATATAATATTAGCAACAAAAAACAATTTTGATTCAAATATGCTTACTGTAAAAGGCTTTCATTTGGATGAAAAAGATGCACAATGTATGTGATAAATAGGGGTGTAACAATACACCATTGCCACGTTTGTTTTGGTTCACAGTATTAGGCCCAGGGTACGGATTGGATCAGTTCAGTTTGCAAAGGGGCAGGGCTTGTGCTGTGGCACCAGCAACCTTAAAGTACACTTGATTCACTTTTGACTTTATATCAGCAATAATTAAACATTAGACTTTATTAACTTTACACGTTTCTGTTTAGTACAGTCAGGGATCTGGGTAAACTAAAATGAAATCTCTCCATAGCAGAATAGTCAGAAATAATCACTTCCACCCCCAATGTTACAAACCACGATAGTCTCATAGCGAACCCAGGTACCCCCCTCTCATCACCCACCCCACCACCAAGCCCCCTCACTGAGCTGCTGCACCCCTGCCTGCCACCTTCCCCCATCACAGGACATTGTTACAAGACAGACAGCAAATTTTTATAGTCCAAAGTGAAACAAAATCTGTGTATTGGTCAAATGAGCTAGGCATGAAGCATACAGAATGGTCCAGACAACCTAAACAGGAGTTGAATGCGCACAGACATGTCCTGATTTTCAAAAGTCTGTGTTTAAAAAAAAAAAAAACACAGAGATTTTAAACTAAACATGTTCTGCTTGCTTTCAGGTGTCACCAAAAGCCCCATGGAATTGTAGACACCATGTATAACTGCAGCTAATGTTGCACTGTAAAATAAAAGACAGTGTAAACGAAGTCATCAAAGTGATTTCCATGTCCCTATAATTAGACAGCAGATGAGAAGTGCAGTAACGTTGTCAAGCACTGTTAGTCAGAACTTAGGAAAGACTTTTCTATTTATTTTATCCTATTAATAAATTCATACAGTACAACTACTTAAACACAAAACAGCAGGATGTGTTTAATGAGGAAATGAAAATGCTAAAAGAAACTTGATTTGTCATCATCTCCTCAGGCATAGTAACTCAGTGGTTTTCCTCAGCCATGGTAGTGACCCAGCAAATAAACCACACTCATCTTTCAGAGAATGCACAAGTTAATCTTTCCTGCCTGAGTATTTGTATTTTGGAGCATCCCAAATACACACAGTGGACTGTGGTGCAGCAGATCCCTTGCCCTATCTATTTCAACCATTAGGCCTTGCCAATCTGGAAGCTTTTAAACATGGGCGAACATGGCACCACACATGGGTAACGTGTCAGAACAGTAATGAACTGATAAATGAAAAAAATCTACCGTTCTACAATTCTTGTAGCTCCCCAGACAAAAACGCTTGTTACAACATACAACCAACCAAAGGCAGAGTCCAGCCATGTCAGCATTGCCAGGAAACCCATGCAACAAGCCCAAACAAACCAAATTGTGCAGTCTTAAATTATTAAGAAGCAGGGTCTTTTCATAGGATAATAAATCTCAGTCAGTGACTAAAAAATGAGACAGACACGTCATCACTCCATTAGCAGTTTTAATCCTGCCCCAATGATGATTTCAAACCCGGAAGATAAAATTAGCAGACAAAAGCTCAAAACTATCCAGTTTTCCCCACCAGTTTTTAAAGCTAACAGGTATTAATATAAAAAAGTAGTCTTCAGTGCCACTGATGCTGCGACAAGAATGTAAAGCAGGTCGAACACCAGAAGCGCTGCTTACCGACATATAGCATTGCACCACGCAGCACCATGCATTTTAGAATTCTAAACATAGGTTTCTATCAGGGTACACACACCGGCGCCGCACTGTTTATATTTCTGCCACGCCACAGAGCCCCATCTGAATAGTTTCATTTTAAATAACATGCAAATATGTGATCAAGAGTCTACCACATAAACAGTGATATTTGATTATCTTAAAGGACCACAGACACAAACAGCAGAGAAAACGTTTATAGGCTGGTGACGCAATGACGTTAATGGATCAATGTGCTATAACATGTAACTGAGAATCATGAATGTAACATTCAAAAAGCAACTCACGAAAACACCTGAATCATATTATTGTTTTATTCAGATTAAGGCAAATCATTAGATCACTGATGTCCAAGTAGTCACAAGCCCCAAACCATGAAAAAAAGTGTTCCCTGATTTTGATGACAGCCTTTCCACAGGTTAGTAACAAGCTAATGTGATGTTAATTGCATAATGCAAATCTTGCATTCATGCTACAAACAAATGATCAAAAGAAATATATTAATGCAATTCAAATATATAAAATATGAATTGATGTTTACTTTAAACTTATTATAAATGTATATTTATATTGTTCAATTTTAATTATTAAAATATATATTTTTTGTCAAATAATTTTGTGGCATCGGTTTAGGCATCGTTTTGGCACAGGTACCGTTTTAAAAGTATCGATTTAGCACCGGTATCGAAATAACCCCAAAAGACACCCAACCCTAATAACATATAATGGAAAACGGTTTAGCTTTGACAATAATAATTTGACATAATTGTTTAGTTAATGTATCATAACTATAATATTTATTTTACTTCCTTACCAGTGGAAGACCTAATCCTGCTCTAGCCCAGTTCACAGAGGACAGCTGTTCTCTGAGCATGTCAGCAACAGGACTAGCCAGGTTTCGGGGTGGAAACACAGGACCCTGGCATGTTGGGCACTGGTATCCATCCGGTGCCGTGTTGAGAGGTTGATGAGAGGCCAACTCATTCAGACAAGACCAGTGGAACAAATCTTACATAAAAATAAATGTACAGACATTTAATAATAATAATAATAATGATAAACATTTATCTAAGAATATACCACATTGAAGCTACTAATTATAGTGTAGAATGTTTTTTTTTTTCAGAATTTGTGTTTAAGTACTGTAAGATGGGTCTCATTCACTAATAATTGGATGAGTTTATCAAATTTAAAACTGAAACATCTGAAATTCTCATCAAAACATCCCATCTAATTCACAACACACATGTAAGCACCTAGGTTTGTTCTTAAACTCGTTTTTCTGTTAGTGAAATTGAAATAATCTAAATGAAATGATCTGCACGCACGAGACAAGTAATTTCCACAATACATGCCCAAAACAGCTTCAAATATAGGGCTTTCCTTAAAGCAGCACTTGTTCAGTTAATTTTAAGACAAATTATGAATTAAGAAGAGAAAACAAAGATAAGGCACCAAAAAAAAAAAAAAAAGAATTTTTAATGATGGATGTGGAACACACTTTCAGTTCAGAAAATGCAAGGTGCAATGCACTGCATTATTGTGGACTTTAGAAAAGACTCTCTTCGTTTTATGATGCTAGGCCACACTGCATCAACGGTCTTGATGCTCAGGTACTTCTTCTGCAGAGTTGACTTTTTCCAACTGCAGGGACACCGAGTGCTCCGTCAAAACACGAGACACAGCAGGCAAACGTGAGATGTGTGCAGTGTACATATAATCTATTGCGTAAGTGTGATGTAAGTGTGACATAGATTATTGCGCACGCGTGGTATAAGTTGTTCTTGTATGTTTTCATAAATTTAAAACACATTTTAGTACACAAATTTTGATTAATCATGATTAATTAGTTAAAATGTCCATTCACACATAAACTGGGTACGCATATTTTCTCACCATAACAAACTAGTCGAACAGTATCCTGGGAATCTAAGGGTTGGATGCACAGACTGCAGTTGGGGTTGTAATCACTGTCTTGTAGCCACTGTAGGTATGACTGTACAATACACTGTGTAAATAAAAGTCACAGTAAACAAACTTTGATTATGAGCTCATAATATTCTTGCAATGAACTAGCCAAATTGAGAATCCTAACATCATTCAAAATTAATTAATTAATGAAAAGCAATAACACCAACCTTGTTGTGATTAGACACTAGACAGTGCTCACACACGTTGACACGGTGTTTAAAGCAGAACAGGTTTGTTACCTTCTTCTTAGGGCACTTGCACAAGCCCATGGTGTCTCCCTATCAAGCAAAACATCACATCATGTGTGTGCGTATGTCTATGATCCATATATCTTTGCTCATACCATACCATTGCTCATAACGTAGCTAACGCTACAAAGCTAACAAATGGTCCCATGTTACATCGGAAACAGATAAAAAGTTAAAGATTGATGTAAATATTACTGATACGTTAGCTACTCGCAAATATGTTAATCAACATATTAAAACAATACTCTCTATATGTATGTATGTGTGTGTGCATATATCACAATATAAAAATATCGGATAACAAAATGTTACAAATACCAAGACGAAGAGGTTAACTCTTTCTCAAATAATTAAGTATTTCTCAAAGAATCATTACCACTTCTCCCTTGGTTGCTTTGTTGCCACGTCCTTTCCGCTTCCGTCGCAGGTCAATGTCGTCAGATTCATCGCTCTCTCTCTCTGGCTGGCTGCGTTCGAAACCATAATGTTACGTCCTAAATTCGCATTATACCACGCCCTAAAAAAGTACGTTTTTTTTTTATTGAACATATAGTAAACAACATCTTGGCATTATCATCACACCTTTACATTACAAAAAAAGGAAACAGGTGTAAATAAAGAACAGATATGTTACATAAAATAATTAAATTAATAAGTAAATTAATACATATCTAAATCTAAAAATAAATAAATAAATAAATAAATAAATAAATAAATAAATAAATAAAAAGGACTAGGGGTTTTAAACTGTAATTTATACTGTTCTATCAAAGACAGAAGATTAATTGCACTTTTTGTTTTCCTTATCTTAAGGGATTTTATATATGACAGAATCTCATTATAAAAAGCACAAAACTTTGGTTTCACCTTCAAATATTTTAATTTATGTATGTAAAATTTATTTTCCAAGCATAAGGATGTTGTTGATTAAAGGCATCTTCCTTACTGTCCATTAGCCTACAAGTCCATAAATGATGTCATTCACATTAAAGATCTTGAGGTGTGGAATCTTTTGGTAAAGCAAGTCATAAACATCTGACATGCATCCACCCACATAAATCCATCTGATTTATGCATGCACAAACATTTTAAAATGAACTTTAGTTTTTGGAGACAGGAAACTTTAAATATTTAGTTCTAACTAAGTATGTGAATGGTATCTTTAGAAATGTGAACTTGAGTTTTATAAACCGCTAGGGGATGTATAATGTTGTTGAATAGATTTCTAATCTTTTTGTTTGAAAATTTACTTTCTTTGAAATCACAGCCTTCAATTAACACAGGAGGAACAGTTGGGGTTACAAGTGTAGAATAAGAAACGATTTCTTTAATTAGACAGACAAAGGCGATAGGAATGGTTTTAATAATAGATTAAAATTTTACTCTATTAGAAATTGTATATTTGGTACAAAAATTTTCATATGAAATAATACCTTTATTCCTATCAAGTAATTAGGATACTGACCAAATCTTTTCCATCTCCATTCCTTGTCAAACAATGTATTGTTTTTAACTGTAATACATCTATTATTCCATAGTGGTGTATAGTGTGGTGTGAAGTTATGGTTAAATAAAAGTTTCCAGTATAACATGACCTGTTAGTGAAACCTAGACAGTTTTATTGGGAGACGTTGAAAATTGAAATCACAACTTATAAAAATTCTATTCTTCCTAGTTTTTTGAACAATTTACTGGCGATATAAAACCAAAAATCCTTGCTGTTTTTTAAAATGATTTCAACCAATTAATTTTAAGTGTCCCGTTTCATTCATTCATTTTCTTTTCATCTCAGTCCCTCTATTAATCCGGGGTCGCCACAGCGGAATGAACCGCCAACCCATCCAGCATGTTCCATGCAGCGGATGCCCTTCCAGCCGCAACCCATCCCTGGGAAACATCCACACACACACTCACTCACACTCATACACCACGGACAATTTAGCTTACCCAATTCACTTGTACCGCATGTCTTTGGACTGTGGGGAAAACCGGAGCACCCGGAGGAAACCCACGCGAACACAGGGAGAATTTTTAATAAAGACAGAAAGCATCTCTGTAGTTATAATAAAAAGAAGTGGGGAGATAGGGCAAACTTGTTTAATACCACGATTATTGGGAAACCGTGTAAATCTTCCTCTCATAAAACCAGATTGAGAATCACTTTTTTATCTATTTGCACATATAAGGGTTATAATTTTATAATAAGTATTCAATAATGTAATTGGTCTAAAATTGTCTAAGATTTTGGGGTCCTTATTGGGTTTAGGAATTAAAGTTATTAAACCTTGTTTCATAGTGGGAATATCATACTTTCTGTTCTTTTAACATTAATAGAAATGGCTTTTTTAATAATGTCTATAAATGTTTGTAAAAATTAGCAGAAAGGCCATCACCGCCTGGAGATTTAATTAATGACAAATTATTTACTGCTGTTGGCGCCAGTGGTGTAGTGGTTAGTGCGTCGACACATATGACCCACATGTGACGGTGATCACAACGACCCGAGTTCGATTCCGCTTCGCAGTCCTATGCTGATCCTTCTCCTCTCTTTGCTTCCCGTGCTTTCCTGTCAATTCTCTCTACTATCCTATCTGATTTTATCGATAGTCTTTCTTACCTATATATATATATGTATTTATATATACACATATATGTATTTATATATATGTATGTATGTATATATATATATATATATATATATATATATATATATATATATATATATATATATATATATATATAACTATTAAAATAAATTATGAAAAAATACGTCTAGTACTGCATGGCAATAAAACAAACAAATAAATAAATCATATACTAAATAAACAAAGAATAAATAAAATGAAATGAAAATAAATTTTAAAAATACAGCGTACCCTATGGCAAAAATAAAATAAAACCCAAATCCATTTTAAAATTACAGCGTCTGGTACCATGTGTCAGTAATAATAATAAAAATACATGGTCTGGTACCCATGTGGCAAAAAAATAATTTAATTTAAAAAAAAATTTCACAAACTGCCATGAGACTGGGTTGCATAACCACAGAGATGCTTTCTATATTTATTAAAAATTCTAATATAGCCTCATTAGATAGAGATATTGGGTCTACTAGTTATCATTAGTCAATTTTCTGATACTACCATCTTTATGAAACCGTTAACAGAGGTGCCTAAATATTACAAATAATCCACACCTTTTCTAAAGCCTGTGGTCTAAAATAAATTTGAGTACATTTTCATTTTCATTTAACCAAAGCATATACCCCCATAAATTAAAAAGTAAATACTTAGGAATGTTTATTTCAAACGATCTTATTGAAAATAAAAATGACAATGTGTGGAGAATATTAAATAATTGCTAATTTAAACTTAAGTCTTGGTTAATGCATGATATAAGTTTAATAGATAGAAAATTTTTGACTAAGATGGAAAGTAGTCTCAAGACTGATATAACCTGCAAACACCATAGCTATTTCACATAGAGCAATTAAAAACCTCAATCAGGTTAATTTTAGTTACAACTTAGTTACATTAACCTATTACATTAAAAGAGTTAACAAAAGATTTCAAAGATTAAGGTTTACAAGTCATTGATTTTGACTATTACTAGGACACGTAAAATTATTTAATTAAAATCCTTTGTAAACGGCAATAACTTTCGGTTTCATATTCCCAGGGAACTATTAAAAAAAAATTAGGAAGAATATAATTTGTATTAAGCTGTGATTTTAATCTTTAACATCTCCCAATAAAAGTATCTTTCACTAACAGGTCATGTTACACTGGAAACTTTTATTCAACCCTAACTTCACAGCACAATCCATCACTATGAAATAATAGATATACTACAGTTAAAAGCAAGACATTGATAAGGAATGGATGGAATTTGGTCAGTATCCCAATTAATTGATAGCAATAAAGTAATTTTTTCGTTTGTAATTTTTTTGTACTAAATATAATTTCTAATTTCAAACTATTGTTAAAGCCATTCCTATCTCCATTGTCTGGCTAATTAAAGAAATATTTCCTATTCTACCCCCATAACCCCAAATCATCCTCGTGTTAATTGAAGGCTGTGATTTCAAAGAAAGTACATTTTCAAACAAAAAGATTAGAATCTATTTACCAACATTGCATACCCTCTAATTTACAGAAACGCAATTTTACATAAATTCTCTAAAGACATCATTCATTCATACTTTGAAATAAATATTTGAAATTTACTAAATAAAGTAGTTCATTTTAAAACTATAAGTGGAATATATCTGTCAAGTTAGATTTGGGGTCGAGTCTAATAAATGTGTTTCGTGATGATACTGAAACAACAGATTTGTTTTTTCCCCTCTATGTATGTGGATGCATTATGGTCAGATGTTTATGACTGGTTTACCCAAAGATTCCACACATCAGGATCTTTAATGTGAATGACAATTTATAAATTAACTTGTTATGGATAGTAAAAAATAAGGCTTCTTAATCAACAACATCCTCATGCTTGGAAAATACAGAATCAAAATATTTAAAGGTGAAACTAATATTTTGTGCCTTTTATAACTGAGATTCTTACATAAATACTGTTAGGATAACAAAAACAAAAAGTGCATTTAATCTTATGTCTTTGGTAGAAAAGTATAAAGTATAGAAAAAGCCCTAGTCCTTTTCATTTATTTTATTTAGTTATTTATTATTTTACTTATTTTTATGTAACGCATTATTTATGTAATTTGTTCTTTTTTAAAAAATGTTAAGATGCCAAGTTGTTTACATTATAGTCAATAAAAAATATATGGAAGTCCTAAGATGCATTCAAATATTTTTTGCCTTTTCTCATTTTCTCGACATAACAAAAGTAGTTTCTTGAGTTACGACCTATTTCTTTCTGCTTATTCTAAGATGTTAGCCACGTATATCACATTATTTGCAGCTTTTCACTATTTTAAAGTAATTGAAAATAACTTGCAGAAAGGACAATCAAATAAAAAAAATGAAACAAAAACATTCTTCATAATCGAATTCATAAATGCAACAATTTTTTGCACCTGCGCTCTAAAATGGGTACAGTTGAGGGACAATGAGTAAATAATGATAATCATATACATTAATATAGTCATGAATTTGATTGATGATACATTAATCATTAGCATAATTGAATGTGCCTCTGGGTCTCTCTAAGGTCGCAGGGCTGGTGCAGACTCTGCTGCTCTAGCAAAAACACTCATGTTGCCCCTTCTTCATACACAATCATTAAGTTACATGTGGAAGATTGTTTTAAAGGCTGGATTGGGTCGAATTTGGCTGCCATACATTGGGCCAAATAATATATAATATTCATATTTATAATAATAATAATACATGAAAGCCAAAAAATGTGATCACAAAAAAACTTGTCATGTCAAGACAACTAGTTCGAGTAAAAAATGTTTGAATGCATGGCCTTTTAAGACTTCCATAGTCATAACATGATTCAAGGTAAATATATTCTCACCAAATTATTTTTATTTGAGTACTTATAGAATAAAGGAAGAAAAAATATATTGAAAATACCTTTGCCTGGATGTTCGTTATCAGTATATTTATATATTTGAGAGTTATGTATGAATGGAAATGTACAAAAAAAAAACTCATCTATTTTTTGCATTTACTGTAAATCCTATAAAAAAAAACGTATTTAATCATCAACCTTTACAATCGGCGGTATGGTTTTTCAGTACTGTTGCCTCACAGTGTTTAGTACTGTTGCCTCACAGCAAGAAGGTAGCTGGTTTGAGTTTTGACTGGACCATGAGACATTTCTTTGTGAAGATTGTCATGTTCTCCTGTTGTTCGCCTCGGTTTCATCCAGATGCTCCGGTACACTCCACAGTTCAAAGATATGCGGTATAGCTGAACTGAATAAACTAAACTGACCATAGTGTATAATTGTGTGTGTGTGCGTGTGTGTGTGTGTGTGTGTGTAATTGAGAGTGAATCTGTTTCCCAGCACGAGTTAGTGTACCTTCAGTGCAGTGCTGGGTTGCAGCTGGACAGGCGTCTGCTGCTCAAAAAAAAATCTGCCAGAGTAATTGGCGATACGTTCCACCTTGGCGACCACTGATAAATCATGAAATAAGCCAAAGGAAAGTGAGTGACCTTTAAAATTAAAATTGTAGACAACATGTAGCTGTATATATTGTTTATTGAGAGTCAAATCAATCATCACATTTAAAAGCTTCAGAATCACTGTGGTTTGTTTAATAAAAACTGCAGCAGCAGCCGAAGGAGGGCTTCATTCCAGCCCAGCACATCCCCGTCAGTGACCCTCTCATATAAACGCATGCTTTCTGTGCCCCAGCATAAGTTTATCCTGCCATTTTGGCCATCAGCCCTTGGACTCAAAGCAAGAGTATTGAGCTGATAGCAGAAAAATGAGAAGAACTGTCCATCTGTGATGACAGCCTGAGACACAAACGGCCTGCTCACATCCTCTTCAGCCCAAAAGCCTTGTCAAAACAAAACACATTTAGTTATTAAAGACACAATATATAACTTATCACATTTTCAAAACAATGACGAGGTAAGGTCTCCAATTACTTAATTACACAACAACATCAGGCTAAACACTTTATAACTAACACTTCTGCATTTGTCCAGGTATTTTACCATAGTTTCTATATAGAGAAACTGAGAATAGAGCCATTTCAGCAATATTTAAAATGGGAATTTCTCTGGCTTAATACATCCATGGGATAATGTAATTGCATAACTTCTACTTTTGGATATTTTATCACAAATTTCTAAAATATTGTGCCTTTAAACTAAAACTATAGATACTTTCAAATTAGAATTACTTTAATAAGAATGCTGATATTATTAAAAATGTCTAACCTTGATACATAGCCTGAGCCCCAGTCCATGCGAAAAGGCTGGCAATTGCATTTGCTCTCAGTGACACCTCCACCTGATCAGAGAGGCCTCTCTTGTTCATGTTGTCTCTGCAAAACCTATCAGGAACAATGTGAAACTGTGTGTGACCATAGCAGCAAGGGTCTTCCAGTTTGGTGCCTGTGGGGTAAAGCAACAACCAAAAACTTAATATATTGTCCACACAAAGCTGTGTGCTACCAGAATTGCTTTAAGTAGTTTGATCTAGTGTAGGTATGCAACTATCAAATTTTCTTGTTAATAGGTTGTATGCACATAGCATAATCGTTGACATACAAAATTCATATGAAGGAATATTATAATTAATACTTAATATTCCACCATATGAATTTTGCACGTCAACGACAATTTATTATTAACAATGGTTTTACATTTGTTTATATATTATATACATATGATGATATGAATAGGAACATAAGCCGGCATGCTATCAAACCCTACCCATTCAATTCAATTCATTTGATCTGATCTGAAAAAAGTTATGGATTGTCATGAGATTGTTTGGTCATATATGTTGAGCATGTGAACACATTGGCCAATCAGCATTCCTTCAGATCAATGCTGTGTTGAAGCAAATGTTGCGTATTAAAGGTATTTCCTCCCTTGCACAAAAAATATCTTTGCCACATGTATTGCATCTAGCATTGTTGCCATCATTTTCATGATGGAGTCTCACTACAGTTGTTAAACGTGATATTTAAATAATCTGGTCTCTATCTAACGACTCTTCTTATTTTTTGTCAGTGCACTGCTTCAATCTTTCGCTTTCACGTTTGTACTTAGTAATTTAGTGAAAACATCAGATACTGCTAGCTGGTTCCTGTTGGTTGTGCACCTTTTTTTACCAACCAAGTTTATCGACACCATAATAACAACACAGATCACTCTGCCTATTCATGCCAGAGTTCTTCGGAAAAAGTGATTGACAGGTGGTAATTTTTGTAACTTATCTTTATTTATTTATGATTTGGTTATGGGTAAAAGAGCATGCATGTCAAGTAGTTCAAACATTAGGCTACAAATAATAAGTTCATTATGAATTAATTCATTATTCATAAATAATTCACTGCCGCCAACTACGATGATGCCATTATCCATCGTAATGTTTCACATTAGACATCATATGATGCCAAATTGGTCGACATCGCCCAACCCTAGTGCGGATGGTAATGAACTGTCCATGCAGTTAATGAGACGTGGTTGAGGTCATTGTCAAAGGTCTTGGCAGACACATACTGTACAACTGTAAAATGGCCATTAGTCACCTGAAAAGGACTAACAATGTTAGGCACTGATAACAAACTCAAAATTTGTGCATTATACCCAAACACACCAAACTAAACATTAAAGAAATTGATCAAAATCCTTATTTAATCCTCTTGGAGAAGATTCGTCGAAGGTAAAATTCCAAAAAGCTTTACATTGTAAATGTCAATCACAAGCAGGGATGCACCGATCACAATACTTAGATCGAATATCGGTTCGATACGGCATATTTTTGCTGGATCGGGTATCAGCCAGCTGGTACCAATCCAAATTCGATCTTGCGCGTGCGCTATATTCTGTGTTTATAAGTTAACTAAGCCATGAAGGTAGCCTATTAATAATGCACTAGAAAGTTGTCATGTAAGCCTCCTATTTACCAAATATTCTGAAGCCATTCTATAGTTTAATGTGAAGCACAGATGAATATTAAAGTGCTTAAATTAGTGTTCACTTCAGCGCTTCAATCCGCTGTGCCTATCAATCACTCTATTCATTCACAACTCAAACTGCGTTAGCAAAACTTTCTACAAGACTATTTGTTTCTGTTAGTTTAAATAATTAGTGGAGAAATGGATTTAGTTTTGCATTAAATCTGTTCATTTTAACCTGCAACAAGGAGTTCATTGCTGTTTCTTAATCATGTTGCACTGTGTCTGTTAGATCAGCAGATCGCATTTGCAACACTAGAGTAAAGGGTTATTACCTGCTCTTCACATACAAAGTAGGTGTACTTGCAATTTTAAAATTAGAAAATGCTCAATAATACACTACACAGATCCTCAACGCACAGATTTCTTCCCTTTGTGCTGCTCAATTTTGAAAATGTTCGCAGATACCGGAAGGCTGCACGCAGTGTCACGCCCTGGCTCTGCAGACGCGATGTGCACCGATCCGTGAGATTATTCTCACAATGAGTTATTGTTCTCTCATCCTTCCTGAGTTTATTCTTCTGAGGTGAATACTTTAAGTGCTGCAAATAGTTTGTAAAGCCTGGCTGATTGTGTAGTTGATTAAATTAATAAAAGGGAAACTGACGTACGCAATATGGTTCGTCATTAACAGAAAAATTATTTAACCTAATATAGGCTACTCTGAAACTGTGAATATTTCACTGTAATTTTATTTATATCAACATTTTATTTAACAGACCAGTTTGTGTTTTGGCGCTGAAGCATATAAGCGGACCTTGTTTTGAACTTTCTCCATCTCACTCACGACAAGATTTCATGATTATGAAGTAAATTACAGTTTGAGGGGATTACGAAGTAAAATCGGCACAGAATCGAGATCGGATCTGTATCGGACGATATTCCAAATTTTGGTATCGAGACCGGATCGGTTACAAAAAAAATGGTATCAGTGCATCCCTAATTACAAAAGCTCCCATAAGATTTCAGTATGTCACCATAGAAGACAAAGCAGAAGTGATTAATGTCATCAATCTGTCAAGTAACGTCATTTAGTGTCATTGGGTGTTTGAGGGCCTTAATAAAAGACTTTCATTTTCACAGACTGCACACTGCAATGATTTTGACACATATATTGACTTATGCCAGGTCATCTTATACTGAAGTGTTGAATTAGAAGAATTGAAATCAGTTTAGTTTTAATAAAATCTTAATGTGAGAAGAGTGGGGGAATGTGCAGCTATTGGGTCACTTACAGAAAACATTTTGGCCTTTGTTAATTTTCACTTACAACCTTTAGTTAGATATTTATCTTCTTTTATCATAGACACACAATGGTCTTCATTAAATTAATTCATGTTAAATCACCTGATGTTCTTGTCCTAGTTAATCTGGATGTAGAATCACTTTATACCAATGTTCCATTTCAGGGTGGGCTAGAGACCATGGATTTTTTTTCTCAATCAGAGGGACTGTTTATTCCCAAGTACTACTTGTTTGAGTGATGATTCGTGTTTTAATGCAGATGGTGGGAATTAATCAGTGGGCTAATGAGCTCAGACAGAATTCTGCATTGTATTTTTTCATACGCGTTACCAAACCAGACAACAGTTGTTTTTAAAATGAGCTGGCCCATTTAAAGTCCCCATGAACCGGAAGCTGCAATCGTTATTTATTTTCATATTGTGGCAGTTCCTAGAGAAAAAATATTTTAAATAAACAAACAGTGGGCGTGATTTGTTTTTTCTACCGAGGGCTGAATGGATGTATTAAAGTACGCATTTCATTCAGAAAAATCGGGAAAGGGGTTTTAGAAGAGTTATCACAACCTAACATACTCGGGGTTCTTTGACCTTTTCCAACTTCAAATTCCAGAACTTTTCAATCACTTTCAAGGTGCATTTGTATACTTTTCCAGCACCTAACAACCGCAGTAAATTATGTTTATATGCTGTATGTACTTTTTCACATTAAAATCCATTGTGCTATTTTAAAAAAAGCACAATATGACATTTCAATTTAAATTGTTGAATACTTTGGAGCATAGATTTATTGGGATAGTTCACCCAAAAAAAGTAAAAAAAAAAAAAAGAAAAAAAAAAAAGGCAGTTATTGGATGAGGGATCTTTTTTAGCTTGGTCTCTTTCTATCTAAAGTTGATATCTCAATAATGAGCTTACAGTCAGGTTGTCAACTGTTTTGAAAATCAGTCACCAAATTTGGAAAGCATAGTTTGGAAGCTTTCGTCAATTCATCAGGTCGCCACAGCGGAATAAACCGCCAACTTATCCAGCATATGTTTTACACAGCGGATGCTCTTCCAACCGCAACCCAACACTGGGAAACACCCATATACTCTTGAATTCACACACATACACTACGGCCAATTTAGCTTATTCAATTCACCTATAGCGCATGTCTTTGGACTGTGGGGGAAAGCGAAGCACCTGGAGCAAACCCATGTGAACACAGGTAGAACATGCAAACTCCACACAGAAATGCCAACTGACCCAGCTGGGCCTTGAACCAGCGACTTTCTTGCTGTGAGGCAATTGTCCTACCCACTGCGCCACCGTAACGCTGAGCTTTTATCAATATTACTTTTTAATTTTGTCAATATTACTATATGGCCCGTTTCCACTGAGTGGTACGGTTTGGTTTGGTACGCTTTTATGGCCGTTTCCACTGTCAAAAGGTGTACCGAACCGAACCGTACCACTTTTTCTGCACCCTTTGGAAGGGTACCAAACACGAGAAAGGGTACCAAAAGGCGGAGCTAGATGCGCAGCTAAACGCTATTGGTTTACATAGATACGTCACTCGCTTATGCAACAACCCAGAATGAAAACAAAAAACCCGCCATGTTTGAAATACACAGCGAGAGATTACAGCAGAATTATAAATACATATAATAACGAGCGATGGTCGATCTGGGCTCAAACAAACCTTGTTGTCGTCTTGATGAACAGCCACAAAAGGCATGGAGTAGAGCAGAATCTACCCATTGCCTCGTAGTTTTTTACGAGGCAGTTTGAAGCGCGAGCCTGATAAATGGGCCGTTTCCACTGAGTGGTACGGTACGATTCAGTTTGGTACGCTTTTATGGCCGTTTCCACTGTCAAAAAGCGTACCGAACCGAACCGAACCGTACCACTTTTTGTCATACACCACGCCCACCAAAAGGGTACCCTTGTTAGTGGAAACGCAAGCCTGATAAAGGTGACCCGTACTAAACCGAACCGTACCGTACCAGTCAGTGGAAACGAGCCAAAAGTTGACCTGTACCGACCCGAACCGTACCGTACCAGTCAGTGGAAACGAGCCATTAGATTAGGACTAAGGTACTGTTGTAACTGTATACAAATGTCCCACCTGTCAAATGGTGACAGTTAAGGGGTTAAAGAAAAACATAATCTTAATATAATTAGTTCTTTTATATTTGTGGCTGTGCAGTTCAATAAGAAAACACAAGTGAATAAAAGTTCATAAAAGAATAATTGTCATGATATTGATATTGTATTGATAGTGATTAACATTAAGCAAAAAAATTGCAAAGAAAAAATAAAAGCAAAAAGAAGTTATTGTGCAGCCCTACTTTCTACGTTCATACTTTGTCAACTGTGGAAAAGAAAATGATCAATAAAATGCTTATGATAAAAAATTGAATGTCGTTCTGAATATTAACCGGTATTAATGCACTAAAGGAGCAATTTTAATCATCCAAATAGAACAGACCAACCTATAAAGATGTTGTTGTCATACTGTCTCCTGAACAAGGGCAGTAGGTCCGGAGCCAAAGGGATGACAGGAACTTCACCACAGATCTCTGCCTCAGGAAGAACAAACTGCAGGAAATGACATCAAGCATACATCACACAAAATGCCAGTTCACTAGTTAGCATTTGTGTAAACTGTCTGCATTCATGACTCACATAATTTGCTTAAATTATTCATCATTATACATCATTAACACTGTTCAGTTCGGTATCATACTTCAGGAAGTTGTTGTGGGATTCTGATTTGACTGTGAGGTCTGTCATCAATCTGGAATCTCATTGGCTCGATCAGTCCACTCCTGTGTCCCCTTGGGATAGTTCTTTCTCCCCGGAGCCAGTAATAGTTAACCTGGGGGTCATAATCTTCAGAAAATAAATACAAAATTAAAATACAACACACAAGGAGTACTCCCTACACTTTCAAGTGAAAAAGTTCCCTTGTGAAAAGCATTTCTGCAAATTTTGTAAAAAAAATTATTTCTGCATCAATTAATCTTAATTTCATATGAATTATCTTAATTTCTGGATGTTGTTTTCTTTATAATTTATTTATTTATCATTTAAATGTATAAATGGTACTTATACTACTTCCAGAGATTTTGGAAGCTGTCCTTTGTAAAATGTGTTTTACAACTAACATAATTAAAAAGAAACTGTAACCACTTCTCTCTTTGTGCCTTGTCCCTTGGAATCCCAAATACAAAAACAGAACAAGCTCTGTGAAAATAGCATTTGGACAGCATTTTACCTTACTCTACTACCATCTCTGTGACCATGCCCCCTCCGTGCATTCCGTGTAAATGGAAAGCTTTTTGACATCATAATCCAGATGTACAGTGGGTACAGAAAGTTTTCAGACCCCCTTAAATTTTACACTTTGCGGGAACACTTTCCAAAAGACATTATATTTTGAATGGCATCTGCACTTATGTTAGTCTTTTATTATTATTCCCAAGGTTTCCATAATTCTGGACCAGGCCGTATCCTGAGCAGCTGTCGTGGTGGTCATGGAGGAGTGGAGAGCATGAGACCGATTCCTATAAGATCCCAGTGACAGACAAGTCTTCGCATTGATCCTGAAGGGCCAGCCTGTGCACCAGCAGGTGACCTCTTCCACCTGCAGCTTCTCCACGATGGACGTCCAGCATTCTCCAGCCTACGGCGCCTAGACTGCATCTCTGCACATATTTGGCTATAGGAGAAATGGTCATGCCTAACTGAACCTGGTTTCTCGATTTTTTTTTTTTTTCCCTTCACTTTCGCCAATTGGTGAAGTTTGATCCTCCCTGCTGTCGCCACTGGCTTGCATGGTTCAGGACTTGTGCAGCTGCACATCGATGGATTTGTTTTTGTAGTGTTTGGCCTTTCAGCAGCGAAAATTAAACCACACTGAACTGAACTAGGCAACACAGTAGGTAGTGCTGTTGCCTCACAGCAAGAAGGTCACTGGTTCGAGCCTCGGCTGGGTCAGTTGGCGTTTCTGTGTGGAGTCTGCATGCGTTCGCGTGGGTTTCCTCTGGGTGCTCCGGTTTCCCCCACAGTCCAAAGACATGCAGTACAGGTGAATTGGGTAGGCTAAATTGTCCGTAGTGTATGTGTGTGAATGAGTGTGTATGGATGTTTCCCAGGGATGGGTTGCAGCTGGAAAAGCATCCGCTGTGAAAAACATGTGCTGGATAAGTTGGCGGTTCATTCCACTGTGGTAACCCCGGATTAATAAAGGGAATAAGCCAAAAAGAAAATGAATGAATGAATAAACAACTAAACTTAAAACTCTGAAAAACTGGACTGACATGGTTTCAATTTACTATAATCTTTTATGTGAAGCTGCTTTGTCAAATAAAGATGAATTGAATTATACTGCAGCCACTTGCTAAAATCATTTCAGTTCATTTTTTTTTTTTCGCATTAAATGTACATGCAGCACCCCATATTGACAGAAAAACACAGAATTGTTGACATTTTCCAGGTTTGTTAAAAGAGAAAAACTGAAATATCGCCTGGTCCTAAGCATTCAAAAATGTACTTAATTTTTTCGCTCTTTGTTATTGTAGCCATTTGCTAAAATCATTAGAGTGGGTCTGAATACTTTCCGTATCCACTGTATTTTTTGAGGTCCCCCAAATTTCATTACCTTTAAGCTAACTCTGGGCAGGGATTTTTTCCCAGGGGTTTCAGTACAGTATAACCGCTAGTACATCATAGGGTGGGCGTGGCCTAACGGTAAATTTGCATGGTCACGGATCATGCACAGATTGTGAAAACAGCCGTTTACTTCAGATACCTGTACGTGATCGCAGGGGATTCATATCCAATGCCTTTTATATGCAGTACTTTGAAATAGCTGTCCTAATCGCATTCATTGTGTTTCGGCATTGTCCTCTGAGGTGAAATTTATTTATTAAATAAAGAAAAGATTCTTTTTCTACATTCTTTTTGCTTACATTCTAAATGTCATATCAACCTCCACTTAATCCATAAAAAAGGCAGACACACGCGTGCACTTTTAAATCTTTTAAAAACTCAACTTTAGATATGTTATCTTAAACTGATCAATGTGTGTGAAAATGAGAACCTTAAATTAAACATTTTCACTAAACATTAGGCTAAGGTTATATGCATTCTTGTTTTGTTAAATTTGTTGTAGAAACTGTGCAGTAGCCTATTTTATGTAATTTAATGCAATTACATCTGAAATAATTTCAAAATGACAGCCAATTCCCCCCACCCCCCACAAAAAAGTTAAAATTTTATAAATGTAACACATTACATTACTTATTTTATTATACTTAATTATTTAAATACTTTAAATGTAAACTTACACATTAACTTTATTTATAATGCACGCTGAACGCACGTGGTAGTGATGTGCAAATGCAAAGCGATTTCATAATTTTGCATATAGTCAGAAACTTCGTCATGCGTGCACATTATAGAACTACACAATGCCATTATGGAATGAAGGGGGAAACCATCAGGTCGACTACTTTGATGACGAGTAACCTCACCATGACACCCCCACCTATAAAAAAATCGGATTTACGCAAATTACATGGGTCGCCCCATAGAACTCGGAAATACGGAAGAATCACATCCCTGAGAGGATTTCCTGAAAACATGTTTCATTAGATTTAATTTTGACAATCCACTCTGTACTGTTGAAACGTAAATTCAAAATCGAAGCTTTTTAACAAACAATTACAATACATAAACATTACCGCAAATAACCATTACCAACAGCCAATTTCCCCAACCAAAAAACTCTTGTTGAAGATGAGTATAAAACAAAAAACTCACCTAAACTGGACAGAGACAGTACATGGTTTTCTTTGGCCAGAAGGTTTCTCAGACCATACACAATATTCCTCAAAAACGGAGAGGCGGATAGCTCTTGCTGCTTGTGAACAAAACTTCTCGTTTTCTGTAGGTACCAGTGTTCTTGTAAAAGGTAGCTGAAAACGATGGACTTTGCCTGAGAAACCAGAGACTCATCAACAGCCAGCGCAGTATCTGCTTCTGCCCCGACGTATTTCTCTGGCAGACCGCTGATATACGCTGTTTTGGTATAGTGCTGATACCATCTATCCGCGTTAAGAGAAAATGTTTGCGGGTAAATGACGTACTTCTTGCGCTGGACGCGAGTGAGCATTCGTATCTTCTCCTTGACGCTGCACGAACGCAGCTGGCCGAAAAACTCATCCACTACACGCCTCTTGGCCGATGTACTCTTCGCGGTCGGGGACGGCAGAATGGGTGGATATAAACCCTTTACTGTGGAAGCTTTAGCCTGGACATTTCTGTTACAATTGTGGCGTACTGATGTAACGGAAAGAAAATGGCACAAGGTTAGCCTGGTGCAAGTTGCCATGTTCACCTTCTTCTTCGGTTTTTTTTCTTCTTCTTCTTCAATTTAATGGCGGTTGACAAACAACAAAATGGTGTATTTCCGCCACCAACTGGTATGGAGTGTGGATCATTATGACTTCACCCTCACTAACCGCTTTCTTTTATTAAATCCTCTCCCATAAATGAGAATTTTTAAGATATTGCAATAAAAAGGTAAAACATTTATTTCCTGAGTTATTTTGTAGAATGTCATCTAATTTAAATTGAACTTTTATCTCTTCTAAATTCTTATTAAGTTCTCTCCTTTCATCTTCATACTTCATGCAGTGTAATATAACATGTTCTACCGTTTCTTCTTGTCCACAAAACTCACATTGTCCTGTACCATGTTTACCCATTTTAAAAAGTGTACTATTTATTTTGTGTCCAAATCTCATCCTAGATGTTATTATCTCCTCTCTCCTGTTTTTTCCTACACTTCTCATTTCTCCTACTTTCTTTTGAATTTTGTAAAACCACTGGCCCTTTTTCTCACTATCCCATTGTTTTGACACCTTTCCTTCATTCTTTTCTTAATAATACTCTTGACTTCACTCTACTAATGCTTACATTTAGACTGATGTCATTATTTTTAACAGCTTGTTTTGCTTCCTTATCATCAATTTCATTTCCTTGAACACCAATATGTGCAGGTACCCATAAAAATATTTCTGTTATACCCATCATTTGAATTCTATATAATGTTTGCATTATTTCTAATAAAATGTCTGGTCTATTTTCTGAATTACTATATTGTAAACTTGCCAGTGAAGAACTTGAGTCTGAACAGATAACTGATTTCAAAGGACTTATCTCTTCTACCCATTGTATTGCTAATAAAAGTGCAATCATTTCTCCTTTATATACTGAGATTTCATCACTAATCCTTTTCCCACAGATACTTGAAATTCAGGAACTGTAAAGGCCACACCTACTTTATTTAAACTCTTAGAGGCATCTGTATATATTTTAACATAAATGTAAAATTCATTAATATATTTCTGTACATAAAACAAATTACATTCCTCATCCTTTTCTCTCTTTTCTAATAGTGTAAAATCTACTGTTGCGTCTGGTAGTAATCATGGTTTAACTACTGGTAAAGGCATAGTAGGACTAATATTTAATTGACTTACTTTTATTTCTGTATTGCTTTTTTTAACACTGTCCATCCAAAACTTTTATTTTCCCTCCTCTCTTTTTCCCAACATGGTTTTATTGTTGTTGGATGTTCTTGACTATGCCCTTTCAAATTTACCCCAGTAACTTACTGACAGTTGGACTCTTCTCATCTTCTTCTTCTTCTTAAAAATTTATTGGCGGTTGACAAAAAAAAAAAAACATAATGGTGTATTTCCGCCACCAACTGGTACGGAGTGTGGATCATTATGACTCTATAGTCCAAATCCAGTACAATGTGACCACTCCAGTCGGCAAATTATGAAGAAAAGTGTAACTACCCATTCTTGTATCAAATCAGACTCCTGTCAATTTGATAGAACGAGAGGTATTCTGTAAATTAGGGTTACATGTGGGTGTTCTCCAAAGGGAGTATTTATGGATGCAAAAAATACATTGAGACTCAAATGATGAGTACAGAACCAAAAAGTAATGTCTATTGGATAGGACAGATAGAAAATATAAGACAAATAAATAATAAAGAAAAAATATGAAAGAGATTCAGATCATGTCAGGAAAGGAGTAAAAAAAAGGGTGGAAAAAAAGAAAAAGACAAAAAATGAAATGAACTAGACAGGTACACTGTAAAAAATAATACCTCATATCTACTTAATAAAATTGAGGTAACAGATTGCAAGCAATATTATTAACAAAATTAAACATATATGGATTGATTAACAACTAATTAAGTAGCTTATTTAACAGTCATTTAAAATGAGTAACCACAAACAGTTATTAAAGAAATTAGCAAATTTTAAACAAAAATATTAATTTAATTGAAAAGAAAAACCAACACAATGTTAACAAACTACACTGTGTTTTTATTTAAATTTAACATAAAATGTGTGGAGCCTGTTCATCAGCTCTAAAAATAATACCTTATATCTACACAATAAAATTGAGGTAACAGATCACAAGCAATATTATTAATTAAATTCAACAAGTATGGATTGACTAAAATTTAATTAAATTTAGCTCAAATTATCCAGCCAGCAATGACATGTGGGGACCAGATGGGTTAACTACAGGTTCCATGGGAAATGTGTGGGCGTGGGCTTTGGCTGGGTGAAATCAGCGGGTCCCATGTTGGTTTTGCAGTATGAGTCCCACATAGAAAGCCCATATGAGCTGATTACATAGGCCCCATAAGGGACAGACATGGGCCAAGTGGGCATGGGTTTGATCTGGGAACACATATATGGGTCTTGCATGACATATTTATGGGCCAAGTGGGCATGGGTTTGATCTGGGAATACATATATGGGTCCTGCATGGCATATTTATGGGCCGAGTGGGCATGGGTTTGAACTGGGAATACATTTATGGGTCTTAAATGGCATATTTATGGGCCAAGTGGGCATGGGTTTGATCTGGGAATGCATATATGGGTCTTGAAAGTCATATTTATGGGCTGAGTGGGCATGGGTTTGAACTGGGAACACATATAGGGGTCTTGAATGGCATATTTATGGGCTGAGTGGGCATGGGTTTAATCTAGGAACACATATATGGGTCCTACATGGCATATTTATAGGCCAAAAGGGCATAGGTTTGATCTGGGAACACGTATATGGGTCTTGAATGGCATGTTTAGGGGCCAAGGGGCATTGGGTTTGATCTGGAAACACATATGTGGGTCTTGAATGGTATATTTATGGGCCAAGTGAGCATGGATTTAAACTGGGAACACATATATGGGTCTTGAATGGCATATTTATGGGTCAAGTGGCATTGGGTTTGAGCTGGGAACACATATATGGGTCCTACATGGCATATTTATGGGCAAAGTGGCATTGGGTTTGAACTGGGAATGCACTGGGAGGAGGGCTGCTCTTGGGCCTGTAAGGCCCTGGGCTCCACGCCCTGGCTGTCCCAGGCAGCTGGCTGCACGACGGTGTTGGCGGTTGCCATTCTCGGCCCGATGGGGCCTGCACTCCGCAGCTGTGGGGGGCTCTGGTAGGGGGCTTTGTCTTCCAACGTCTGGGTGGAAGCATGTCCATCTCTGTGGTGTGGTGGTAGGGGACATGTGCCCTGGGGTTGCTGCTGCTGGCCAGGGTATTGGGTTTCCTGGCCTTCCTCTGCCTTCCTGGGATACGTGAAGAGGTATAGAGTTATGACAGTCCTGTGTTTAATTTAATTTTTTTTATAGCTGTTATGCAGTGATTAGTCATCATTTAGTTTTAGTGTTCCTATAAATTCAGGTTAGTTATAATGTCTTGATGCCCATTATTTCAACCTGTATGTCCTGGCAAGTGACGCTAGGGGGCGATTAGTGAGCAATACGTGAGCCGCAGGAGCTTACACGCATTTAAGAAGAAGTCACACTGCTAGCACTGAAACCTGACTGAAATAGTGTCCACAGTATCTTCTCATAGTGGTGGGCAAAGCAAGGCTTCATGAAACACTGAAACAGTTGGAGCAATTGTGTCGAAGCTTCGAAACGTTTCGAAACCCCACTCTATGGTGACACCTAGTGGTCATTTTATTTATGTATTGCACTGAAATAGTTTCAGCTAAGAACAGTTGAGCAAATTGAGGTATTAAACCCCGCTTTGTAAGTTAGAATCCACAAGTGAGTTAGAAGAGCGGTAGGGTTCTTGACTACCGTGTGGTGATACTGGCTTCAAATCCAAGCTGATGAAGCTATTTTGATATGCTTTAATATCAGTTTGAAATGCTTTGTTCTTGTACCATTTTGTTTCAACATATTTCAACATAATAAATATGTCTTGTTTTGGTCATAAAACAGGATTGTTGCTAGATCAGACATGGTTGTGGCCAGAAGTCATCAAAAATTATTTATATTATTTAATAAATTTCCCATTGTATTTTATTAACATCTACCTAAAACCTAAACCCAACCATCACAGTACTGTAAAATATTCATTATTGTTTTACAGTGTTACAAAAATGATGCTTAATTGATGGCGTATCAGCAGCTGTATCCTATCTAGACTACACTATAAAACAGTAACATTATTAAAATACATAAAATCATGAATTCAGAGTATTTGTACAAGTCGGGATTCGAACCCAAAAGTCATTTGAAGCTCAGTAATGGCCCATTTCCACTGAGTGGTACGGTTAGGGTTAGGGCTAATTCTCGGCCATGAGTCGGGTCTAAGACAACAGATAATTCTGTAAAATATATAATTTTTGAATTCTTTAGAATTGTCATATTTAATATTCATGCAAAAGGTTTTTTAAGTGATCTTAGCATATCACTCCAGTAACATTTAGGACTGAATTCTGTTATTTATTTAGAATAATAATTCTATAATAATATTAATTATAATTGTATTTATTTAGAATAAATATAAATAAATTGTTATATTTATTGAATAAAAATCTGACAATTTAAGGGGGGTGTATGGGGTGGTTCGTCCAGGGTGTCATTTAAACTAGAACCGCCACTGCCCTACCCGATCATCGTTGACAGCAGGCACACACCTTCAATAGACAGCAATGGCAATTTAATTTACCTGAAGATACATCAATAGAAGAAGCTGCATTACTAATTTTGTGGCTCAAAAAGGGATATGGATAAATGATATTATTAGATAAAAGTATTCACATACAATAAAAGTATGTGAAAAATAACTGAAAAGTTATTTATAGAAATGAAAAGTGTTTTTAAACTAAATATTGATCTTTATTTGGTTTGCACATGTACTTGCTGAATTATTTCAAGGAAAAAATTGCAATATTTCATTCATTCATTTTCTTTTCGGCTTAGTCCCTTTATTAATCAATTTAGCCTACCCAATTCACCTGTACCACATGTCTTTGGACTGTGGGGGAAACCCACGCAAACGCGGGGAGAACATGCAAACTCCACACAGAAACGTCAACTGACCCAGCCCAGGCTCGAACCAGCGACCTACTTGCTGTGAGGCGACAGCACTACCTACTGCACCACCGCATTGCCCTGCAATATTTCAAGAGTAATTAATTAAATGAATTAAAACCGTATTATTTCATTTACCAGAAACAAAAATATAACATTACACTGAATTCATTATTTTTTTGTGTGCCACCCCAAGATTTGGTGTGGCCTCTTCTGGCCATCCCTAAGAAAAATTTCTGGGGGCGCCACTGCCCCTGATAACCATCAATTTGACAATATAATCAGAAAAAGCAAACCCTGTTAAAAACAATGTAATGATTGAATAAAATAAAAACCAAATAAACAAAATATCAATGGCAGCCTGCAGAGAGAAAGTACGGTCTTTCTTACCTGCCTGGAAAAGAAACAATTTCAAGGCCATGCGCTCGAGCTGCCCGGCAAAACCCAGGAACCCGTGTCCCGCTTATTCAAATGTCCATTTCAGTAATAAAAACATAAATTCCTACGTAAAATATGTAAGCACCGTTTCTATGGGGCAAAATTTAGTCAGTGGTTCTTGCCATTAAGTTGCCTACCATCGTAATGTCAGCATCTAGCGATGCGACAAACTTCTCCAGGTCCGTGGGGGTTTTGAAGAGAATTTGTTCATGGCCGTTTAACACTTTAACCACCGCTGGGTACAACAAGAAGAACTCAATGCCCAACTGTTGGAGACGTTTCCTTTTTTCTGACACGACTTTCCTTTTTTGTGCCCTTGCTGTAATCAGGGAAGAACCATAATTTGGCTCCTTCGTAATTTAGGGATGCAGAATTTCTGGCTTCCTTCAGAATCACTTGCCTGTCATTGTAACGGAGAAGTTTGAAAATCGCGCGCGCTTTCTTTCTGTAGGATTCTTCGTTCGTGTACAGGTGATGTGCATGTTCGATCTCAATCACCTTCCCTTGTAAAGCCGGCAGCCACTAAGGAATCTGGGTCTGCAGGAACTGAATTGCATTGCTGCTTTCCTCTCCTTCAGGTAGGCCCACCAATCTTAGATTATTTTGTCTGGCCTTGTCTTCATAAAGCCATAGCTTCTCCTGTAGCTCCTCCAAACGCGACGCGTTGGCGATCGAATCCTTTTTAATAGCACGCACAGTGGTGTGCATGTAATTTAGTCTTTCGCCGACCGCTTTGACATAATTTTCCAGGAAGTTAAGATGTGTAGAAATCTTTGAAATTTCCACCGGAACAATCGCAGACATGCTTAGTTTTATCGTGCTCAGTTGGTTTTCGAGCATCTCGGCAATGGCGTCATAAAGGCGTTTGTCATCTTTAGGTCATTTTTTGGAGGGCGAGTGTAGGAATTCTCGTTTGGATGCCATCTCTGATGCCTCTTAACAAAAACAAATACTTAAAACCTCAGTTTAAATCTCCATAGGAATATTTTTAAAGGAAAAGGTCATCTGAAGCGGAGCACGTATCACTAAGCAACCATCACCATCCGTTGCGCATGCACATCTCATGAAATGTGCTTTTAACATACTATCTTAAAAAACTTTATGAAAACTTTGTATCAAAGATGGTTTCAAGTGATAACTAAAATCTAATTTTAAATAATAACATGAATACATTTAGCCACTTTTTAGATCATAATTATTTGTGGTGTCTTACAAATAATAAAATGATCAGCACAAAGTACCAAGAAGACCTACAAAAATAAAGCACTTTAAGCACATTATGGAACTGTATTTTTGTTTCAATTAAGGAAATGAATCTGTGGCCCTTAAAAGAGCTATTAAAGCCATTGCTTATGCCACAGGTTGCCAGGGAACAGCTCCCTCTGTGGAGAAATATGATGTAAATGTCTCCCAGACATGGATGGCCTCCCATGTGGCGTTGTTGCTGCTCACTCAGGTTACCTCCTATAGCCCAGCAGCATTTCCATAAGCAGTATATGGTAGGGGGATCCTTGTGGAAGATGTGGACCTCAGGAAGTTGTGCAGGACACAGCTAGCCTTTACACACGCATCCACGTTGGCAGGGCTGAATTCAATGGCTCTTCTGTACATACGCTACAACTACAAAAGGTATTCATAACAATCAGCCTTGCATGTGACAACCTGTAAATTGAAAATTCTTTGCCTGCCTGAAAGATTGTGTCCTGGAAAAGGGCACATGAGGTCTCGGCGAAGTGGAAAGGCCTCATCAGCAACAAACACATGTGGCTGGGGCCCTAAATGCTCTGCACCTAGCAGCAGAGCATCCTGTGGCAGACCAAGGGCCCTCTAAGTGCCTGGCCAAAGGTGGAATTGGCTAGTATACCGCCATCACTCATCTTTCCATAACTGCCCATATCTACTACTCGGAAGCGGTATGGTAAATTTAGGTTTTGGGGATCTCCAACAACAGGCTGATATGCATGCAAGGGCAAAAAACACTTTCATTAGCCGCATTTCCACTGTCAGGCCAGTACAAGCCAGGGCTTTTATCGGGCCGGGTCGTGCCAATAGCCCAGGAGCATGAGCAGTGAGGCTGAAATCATGTTGCTTTTCCACTGTCGAGCTAGTGGCTTGCAGCCCGTCAAGCAAACCCCGCCCCCAGAACATCACCCAAATCAAACATCACACAACCCTCCCAGTTGACCGGGATCTGCTACAGTGTTCAGTCTTCCTCTTTTTCTTTCTACAGTGTTTGTGGGTGGGGCCGGGGGTTTCAATTTTCCCGGGTTTGCGCGCGCAACAATTGGGTGGGGCTTACATTTCGTATCAACGTCATGCCAAAATGGCTAAAGACTCGTTATCAAGACGATTCATTTGAAGCACTATGAGTCGAATCTTTTATAGGTGAATCAATAGTCTTGAACACTGTGCACTTTCAGATTCATGCCTTAGCTGGATATTTCACTTCGCTTAGAGCATGTGTTACACACTACACGGAAGGTCATTTTCAAAAACCCATAATAGAGGCTCTTTAATATATGCTAAATAACTGTGACCCCCACAAGCAAATGCATAAACTTATGCACGCTCATGCTTAAAAACACTACCTCCTTTGATATAACAGCAAAATAGTAGTGTTTTACTGTGTTTTAGTCAAAACCGGATACAGATGTTAGGCTTGTTTCTTGGTTCTTCTGAAGTAGCACTATGGGTAGACAGTAAAGGTGTGGCTTTAACAACCCACAGAGGAGGGATATGAAGAAGATTTTTATTTTCTAAAGCTATGTGATGACACATTTAATTGGGTGAGTGGAGGGCCAAATTAATTTGCCATTATATGTCTTTAAAAACAGGTGATATGTTAAGGCAAAGGGATCATAAATGAGCATTAGAGAGGACTTGGGATACAACGCAGAACCATCTGTGTAAATACAGCCAGAAAAGCATAAAATGTATACAACATGTGTTGAAACTGTCATGTATGTTTGAAAAGACACATACTGTATGGGAGAGAAGAGTCAAGTTTAGATGTTTAAAGTATAAACACTAGTCATGATTGCTTAATTTGAACTGTATGTGGAAAAACAGTTAAAAATACATCAGATCTGTACATTATAAAGTACAGAAGAGGGGGCTTTAAATTAGGGTAATAAAGGAGTAGGAGTTGGGAGAGGCCTGTTGAACCAGGAATCAGCTGTAAAAACCCAAAGGTTGGAGGAAGCAAGGATAAAGAGTGCAGCAAATTTGAGGAACATCACATTTGTCCTGGGAGAGACTGCAGATGGGCTTGCTCTGGAAAATATTCAAATAAAGTCTATTCTTATGATATTCTTATGATATTCTGACATTGACACAACTTGCCTGATTGGATGAGCTGATTGCCTTATTGACATGATTAATCTTATCAGTAAAGAAATTAGTGAACTTATTACATTTGCTTTCAGAGTGTAGTTCAATTCTAACTGGTGGGGTAGGGGGGTGAGTCTCTTTACTGTTGCAAAAAGAGTACGGGCATTATTTAGGTTGCTGTTTTTAAGTCTTGAAAAGAAAGTCTGCCTAGCAGTGTTTATTTCCACATTAAAAGCATGAAGACTGTCTTTATAGATATTATAATGTACTACTAGTTTCATCTTCCTCCACATATTACTCTTGGTGACCTTGTCCAAGATCCCTTTTGCCTGCCAGTCATCTTCTTGACTTTAACAGGAGCAATGTCATCTATGACATTCTTAACTTTAGAGTTAAACAAATCAAGGAGAGAGTCAACAGAGTCTGCAGATGTACTTGGTGCTAGCGATATGGCCTTCATAAACTGCCCAATAGTGTTCTCATTTATGCATCTCTTTCTGACAGGGACAGATCTGTCTTCAATGGCTGGAGTGATCAATATATCAAAGAAAATACAGTAATGATCAGATAGTGCAACATCCTTAACAACAGTCAATAAAATGTGTAAACCCTTTGTAAAAATGAGCCCGCTTCAGTAGCACAGTCTCAATAAGATATGTTGCCTGGTAGTTTGAAACCCACCACAGGGTGTCCAGTAAGAGATGTAGAAGAAGGTTTGGATATGGGAGTAACCCGTTTATTGTCAACACAACTCAACTGTATGTAAGGGTAATTGTTTATGTGTGTGTGTGTGTGGTCTTTCTATAAAACAGAAATAAAGAAGAAAAGTAAATATACATGAGAAATATTAAACACAATATACATATAAACAGATAAATAGATAGAAGAAACAGATTGCTGTGATATAAACAAATAAATATATACATAAGGCAGCTAATACAGAGCACACGGTGTTCACGGTGACATGCCTGGACATGTTCCACATGCATGTCCATTTCAACTAGGCTGTTTATAACTGCACAAAAACCTCCAAACAACCACTTACTAAATACAAATACAATAAAATACACATAAATAACATTAGGACAGAAAACTTATAATTAAAGCAGAAATATTTACATTCTAACGTTGAGCAAACAGCTGACCGCAAAGTAAAAGTGAAGAAAACCGCTAAGTGAACAGCGAAAAGTTAAACCTAAAGCACTCACAATAATATCACAAAGGTCAGAAAACACACTTACTTTCATATATGCACACGACCCATAACATAAGCAGGACTTTATCATATGCAGTAGAACAGATAGCTTTGTTAGCGATCAGTTAAGCTCACTTTCACATCTGCCGAGCACTGTGGGGGGGTTGTTTTGCTGTACGTTGCTCGGCGAAGCTGATGGGCTGCCTGCATGTCTCTTAGCGAACGCTGATTGGCCGCTTGCCTTTCACTCAGTCTCAGTAAAAGAGAGAGAGAATTGCGATTTAGCAGATTTAACACATTCAAGATTATAATGGCCTTTTTAACAGCCGCCCCTGGTAACAGAATATGTGTAATATTCTAAAAAAGGCCTTAACGTTTACAGACTAGTGTACTGTACTAAATTATTCAGGAAATCAGGGAATCGTATAATGCGTGCTACTGGGCGTGTGTATGTCTTTTTGCCCACCTCAATATCAACTGTTCTCACTCTGCCATCCATTCCAGGGAAGATTTTTGACATTCTTCCCACCGGCCAAAGAGCTCGAGGCAACTGTGGATCTATAATCATCCCTGTATTACCAACTTGAATGTCGGATGTGTCAGCTTGCCACATTTGACGGGTTTGAAGGTTTGGAAGATAAAACCTCAGGAAGTGTTTCCAGAAGTGATCTGCGAGAACTTGACTGTGACGCCATCTCTGCCTGCTTATAATCTCAGATTCTGGGTTTATCACAGGAAAAAGAGATGCATCTGGCCGCCCCATTAAGAGAGAGTTGGGAGTGATGGGATCAGTGTCTGCAATGTCAGAGGAAGTATAGCCCAGAGGTTTTGAGTTTAGAATTCCTTCAATCTCCACTAACACTGTTTGTAGCACTTCAAAGGTTACTGACTGAGCTCCAATGGTGACTGTCAGTGCTTGCTTGAGAGAGCAAATTTCTCGTTCCCAGCAACCTCCAAAGTGTGGAGCCTTTGGGGGGTTGAATCTGAATTTAATCTGTTGTTTGGCTAGCTGTCCTTGAAGCTCAGGGGCGAGAGCTGCAAAGGCTTCCCTAAGTTCCCTCTCTCCTCCCCTAAAATTGGTGCCCTGGTCTGACATATGTTCAAAGGGGGTTCCTCGTCTTTCAGTGAAGCGTCTGAGGGCCATGAGGAAACTGTCAGCATCCAGGGTATGTAGGACATCAATGTGTACTGCTCGAATAGTTAGGCACTTAAAAATTATACCCCATTTTTTCTCAGCCCTCCTACCAACCTTGACAGCATAAGGGCCAAAGCAGTCCATACCGGTGGAATAGAATGCAGGCTTAAACAGGCGAAGTCTGGATGGAGGCAGGTCTGCCATTTTTGGGATCTCTGGATTTTTCTTTAATTTTTGACACTCTAGACAGTTTCTCCGAAATTTCTTAACCGCTTCCCAGCCACGAATATTTGCGACGAATCCAGTATTTGCGACGCAGTTCAGCAAATACTCTCTCATATCCTGGGTGTTAAAGTTTTGCATCATAGCTTTGTATTATGAGCTGCGTTATTGGGTGCTTTGCATCAAAAATGATAGGGTGTACGGTTTCTTGTTCGATGCTACTAATATGGCGTAGGCGACCCCCAACTTTAATTAGCAGGGTCTTACTGTCAAGGTCATGTGCCAATGCCTTTAAACGAGTGTTATGAGCTAAGGGTTTCCGAGCTTTTAACTGTTCAATGTCTAAAGGGAAAGACTCTTGTTGGCAATGTTGTAAAAGAGAGACTTCAGCATTTTTGTAAGCACTGGCTGTCAAGCTGTCTGCAGCCGCCTCATGAGAAGCTGTGATTTCTATCAACTCCTGGAAAGTTTTATGGTGATCAATGTTAGGAAGTGCGGTGCTGGCCATGAAGCATGCTAGTGTGCTTAAACCGGTCTTGCGTAGTTCATCTTTATTTTCTTCTATGGGAGCTGGTGTTTCAGGCCAAGAAATTGGGTAGTCTTTTAAGAATGATGGTCCCTGATACCAGTGGTTGTCTGGACCAAGATTGTTCAATGTTTGTCCCTGTGTAATATTGTCAGCCGGGTTACAGGCAGATGGCACAAATCTCCACGTGTGCTGATCTGTGAGATCTTGGATTTCTGCCACACGGGTACCGACAAAGACCTTGAATCTACAAGACTCTGACTTGAGCCAGGTCAGTACGGTGGTTGAATCAGTCCATAAGGTGATGTGATGAATTGGCAAGGTTAATTAACTCTGTCGTTACAACTTTGGCCAGTTGAGAGCCAGTTAGTGCTGCACAGAGTTCAAGGCGTGGTATGGAGTGCTGTTTTTTTGGTGCTACTTTTGATCTGGCTATAAGAAAGGAGACCTCCACATCTTCTTGTTGGTCTTCTGCCCTCAGATAAGCAACGGAGCCATATGCCCTTTCTGAGGCATCACAAAAGATGTGTATGTCTCGCTTACTTGTTTCTTTGTCTTTGGCCAGACAGGTGTAAGATCTTGGGAGTCTAATGTGCAGTAGTAAAGGTAACTCTGCCTCCCACTCTTTCCAAGTTTGCAGTAGATCAGGAGGAAGGTTTGAATCATCCCAATCTCTTTTTTGTCCCACAGGCGTTGAACTATGAGCTTAGCTCTGGTAGTGCAGAGTTCAACACTGGCTGATTTTAACTCTGAGGGCAGGTGGCTTATGGTTAAAGGCTGGTTGCTAGACCACTGTCTCAATTCAAAACCACCATCAGCCAGTAGGGTCTGAATGTTGTTGACAAAGCTTTTGGCTTCTTTTGTTGTAGTGAAGCTTTGTAGACAGCTTTGTCTGATCTCATCCTCAGGTTCACTGTTGTCCAAGAGATGCCTTTGAAGGGCATATACTGCACAACAGGGGCTTCAAGTTGTCCCAAAGGGAAGGACTTGCCATTCAAACACTCTGGGTGGTTCTTATGCCTTGAGATCTCGCCAGAGAAATTGCAACAGTGGTCTGTCCTCTGGGAGCAACCGGATCTGGTGGAACATTCCACGTATGTCGCTGCTGACTGCAATGGAGTGTTCCCTGAATCTGAGCAACACAGCGAGTAGAGATGGCCCCAGTACTGGTCCTGGTAGCAACAGATCATTCAGATTTTGACCCTGATAGTTGAAGGAGCAGTTGAAAACTACTCGTTTTTTTCCATTGTGGTGGACCATATGGTGTGGGATGTACCATGCTTGGTCAGAGATCTCTTCAGCCTGCTGATCCAGTTTAACCGCATAATTTGCCTGTTCCAGTTTGTGAATTTCTGCAGTGTAAGCAGCTGCTTGTTCTGGATTCTTAATAAGTCGCTTTTCAGTAGCTCTCAGTTGTGGAAGTAGTGGAGTGGCATATCTTTTTACCCCATCTACTTCCACTCTGACTGTCTTGGAATCAAGGAGCTTAATTGCCTCACAGTCTGGTTTGGATCTGGTGCTGGCTTTATCACTCTGCCAAGGTAGCACATCCATCTGCCACAGCTTTTCTACATGCTTAAAAAGCTCTGTCTCTGGGGATGCCATTGTAGTAAAATAGCAGTGCTGTTCATTGGTCTCTTGCTGGAGATGCTGCACCGGCCCCTGTAATGTCCAGCCAAGTTGGGTTTTAACGGCTGCAGGTCCCCCTGGTGGTCCAAGATGGACTGGCTCCACTGGAGTAATGAGATGGGGATAGTCAGAGCCAATAAGTAACACAGGACTGACAATCTCTAGATTTCGTAATGGAAGACCCCTCAAGTGCCGACATTTCTCCCTCAGAGCTCTAATTGGATGTGTATGTTCAGCCAGGCTTAGTTACCGGGCAGTAAATGCACCTTTGATGTGAAACAACTTTTTGGGTTGTGCCATTGGAGAGATAGAGAATGAAACTGCCTGTCCACTGAGGACTTGGAGCTCTTGCCTGACTGTACGGAGAGGTAGGTCCTCTGGCTTGCCTTTAAGGCCAAGGTGCTGAGCAGCACTATGCAAAAGGATAGTTCTTTCCGACCCATCATCCTGGATAGCATAGGCAGTCATTTGGTGTTTACCATTTCTGAGGATGACTTCGCTTATTTTAAGCAGGACCTTTCTGCTCGCAGGAGGCTTTCGGATGAGTAGAATCTCATTCATGGTGTTTAGGGCACATGAGTTAGAAGTGGGTATGGGAGCAGCTGCAATTTGCACAGCCTGTGAACTCTGAGCACTTTTCACTGTTGTGTCATGGAGAACAAGCAGATGTCGATTATTACACTGCTTGCAGTGCATTTTCAGACTCCACTCTGTGGCTTGATGACTCCTACCGCAGCACCAACAACAATTGTTCTCCTTGATCCACTTGCGGTTCTGCTCTGTAGTGAGTTGCTTGAAATTTGCACAGTTATTCAGGGAGTGCTTAGTATTATTCCAGAGGTTTCTAAAATCCTGGACCAGGCCATATCCTGAGCAGCTGCTGTGGTGGTCATGGAGGAGTGGAGAACATGAGACTGATTCCTATAAGTTTCCAGTGACAGATGAGTCTTCGCATTGACCCCAAAGGGCCAGCCTGTACACCTGCCGGTGACCTCTCCCACCTGCAGCTACTCCACGATGGACGTCCAGCATTCTCCAGCCTACGGAGCCTAGACTGCAGCTCTGCACAAGACGTTTAACCATAGGAGAACTGGTTGTACCCAACTGATCCTGGTTTCTCTCAAGGTTTTGTCCTCCACTTTCGCAAATTGGTGAAGTTTTTTCCTCGCCGCTGTCGTCACTGGCTTGCATGGTTTGGGACTTGTGGAGCTGCGCATAGATGGATTTTCTCCTATGAGAGAAAATAGGAGAAAATAGAGAAAATTTCTCCTAGGAATTATTTATTAGTGTGTGTATTATGGAGGATTTGTGTTTTATGGAGGACTCAGATTCATAGAACTGGATTAAAGAGGTGTTATATCCAAATCATATGCATTATAAGTTTATAGAAGTTATACATTAAAAATAACCTTAAATATAAATTTTTAGTACCGCTTCAGTAAACTTAAACAAGTATATTAAAATCCATTAATTGTCACTAGTTGTATTAGTATGCTTTAAATGCTTTAAATATAAATTAAATTGTTGTAGACTAGAGATATATGTACTGTATATAATTTATTTTAAAAATGCGGGCAGTATATTATAGATTAATTTTATTTAAAATAAATTATAGTAATCTTATTTTTTAATTCAACTATAGCGGCCAGGTAGGGGGCCTACAAGACATTGTGCCCAGGGGGCTCTGAATTCTTAATCCAGGCCTACTTTCAGCAGTGAAAATTAAACCACACTGAACTGAACTGAAAACTGGACTGACAGTTTCAATTTACTATAATCTTCTATCTGAAGCTGCTCGGACACAATCTACATCGTAAAAGTGGTATAGAAATTAAGATTAATTAAAATGAAATTGAAAATTCTATACTCTCTCTCTCAAATCAAACTCATTAAATTAAATTGCTTTATTGGCAGGAAAAATGTTACAAATGTATTGTCAAAGCATTTCTAAAGTTACCATTAAAAAGCAGTAAATAGTAGTATAGTATTATAATATATAGTATAATAATATTCATTTATTTATTCATTTTCTTTTCGGCTTAGTCCCTTAGTATAATAGGGTATATGCCGAGCTAGTGCGTTTCCCATACGGATAAACTTCTAGTGACCAGTTATTGTGAGTTTTTTTTTTTTCCATTTTATACAGTTCCTTTTACAGCATCGATGTTGTAATGTAATTAAAATACAATCAGTTAAACAGACTTTGGCATTCATTTAGTTGCTCAAGCGTAAAACGAAACAAGCTGTTTGCTCGCACGCGCCCGTCAGATTCGGCAGGCTAGCACAGAAGCTCCATTGAATATACTGGGGTAAAGTAAATGTTCATATTATAAAGACATGGCGGGGAAAATGTTATTTAATGCAGTGCTTCTTGTACAATCTGAGACCCACTTTATATCGGATATCACTTAGCCAGTGGAGATTGCTGATTTTTTTTAAAGAAAACAGACTTTAAACGCGCCGATTTTGGCATAGAATTCACTGGAAACGATTAACCCAGGTTACTGGCAAATTAAAAGTCCTATTAGCATGCTTTAGCATATACCCCATAATAATAATATTAATATTAATAATAATAATAATAATAATAAAATGTTCACCGATGTGTTAAGGGAAGTATGTGTGTTTGCATTCTCCAAGTTAAATAATAATAATTATTATACTATTTTCAAAACACTGAGCTATGGCTAGAACAATGAGACTTTTATTTTAAAACCTACAGAACATGAGCACCGGATGTAAACAAAACTAAATAGTTTTTGGCGTAGACATTGGACTTTGGTACTACATTAGAAGGGAATTTCAACGGTCACGAACGCAGTTTGTCCTTAAAACAGTGCAATGACAGCCTGCGGTGTTTTACTAACCCGGCAGCTTTTGCCTTTTGGACGTGGTTTATGGCGCGTATTATCTGTCAAGGTGTTTAAATCTTTTTCAGACTGTGCAGTCTGGAGTGGCACGAAGATTTTCATTGTACTCATAAATACACCTCTTAGAAGTTTTGTTTATTTGCTTCTTTGTATTAGAGCTGCTATTCTACCACAAAGGACGAGGTTCGTTGGGCGCAAGAGGCCAGCAAGAAATACAGAAAACTTGAACCAACTATATTTACGAAAATAATTGACAAAACTATTCCAGCTGTAATCATTTATGAAGACGACAAGGTAAGTCTAGAATCCCTGTATACTTGGTTATTTCTATAATCATAAAACAATCTTAAACGCCGCAATTGTCATTTATAAGGGATTTACACATAGATATTTACATTAGATGTCGCCTACGCTGTAGTTGTCTATTTTTTATTGAAGCATATAACTGACAAGCGCTTCGTACAGGGTTATATGATAACATATGTAACAGTCATACAAAACCTAAAAAATAGCCTAGTACTAAGGATAGTACCTGTGTAAAATTTTAAATAAATTTGTCTTACCCTATTAAGGAATAAAAACTTATTACTTGTTGACCAAATGCCATCTATAAAAGATAAAGAAAAATATTGTTTCCATTTCAAAATGGCTTTCGGGAAACAACTACTATTTTGAATTAGATATTTTCTGATATGGAAGTTATTACATTTTTTTATCTACTCATACCACCAAGTACAGTTTTGGGGATTTGCTTTGAGACTGAGTTATTAGTAAGATGAATTTTCATTAAGTAAAGCAGTTTATTAGAGATGCTTTTCACAATCAAATTATAATCATGCAAAAAAAAAAAAAAAAAAAACAATCCCTGAAAAAGAAAGATATTCCTTATTAGTATAAATCTCACCACTGCTATTTAGTAAATCTGAAACAAAACAATTCTCTTGTCAAACCAATCTTTTTAAAGCATAGTTTTGTTTTTACGCAACACATGTTAATTATTCCATAGAATGCATGTATGTGGAGAAAAGTTATGTTTAAAGGCAATTTTCCATGCTTCTAATGATTGCTTATGAAAGTTTGATAAATGGTCAATCTAGTCGAATCTCTAGAGCCATCTCTGGTCTTGTCACCCAGCCATGTAAAATCAACTCATGTCTTCTGAATGCAAATGCTCAGCTAGGTATTGCAGAGGCCTTTTTAAAAATGGACAGATACAAAAGAGAAAGTGATAAATGGAAGACATTGATGAGAAATATAGCAACATTTTTAGTAAAGTTAGTTGAGAATGCACTGCTCCGCAGTGTAGAGAAACCTGCCTTCCGAGAAATGCTGGTGGCAGAACAATGAAGCAAGATACCCTCTCTTTGCCACGGTTGCGAAAACATATCTGCATTTGCGCTACAAGCACACCTTCTGAACGTGTATCCAGTGCTGCTGGAAACATTGTAACCCCAATTAGGTCTTCGCTTAAACCAGACCAAGTCAACATGTTAGTTTTTCTGGCAAAGAAATTAAAATATGAATAGAAAACAAAAGGTGGAGAGTTATACGCTGCTTTTTTCAACATCTGACTTATATTGTTACTAGTAGGCTAATTTTTTTTTGTTAATTTTCTTAATATTAGTAACTATTTTTATTATTACTGAATAGTAAGCTGTCATTCAGGTTATTGAAGTTCTTAAAAATGTAACGTTTAATTATTATTATACTGTTTCAAGCAGATAAATTTATTTAATATTTAACTACTATTATTTATAGGCCGTATCGTGTTGTTTCATTAACAAAAGTTCAAAAATAAACACATACGTTCGTATGGATATTTTAGCCTAATTCTTTGGTCCTTGTTATTTCTTTTTTTTTCTATTTTGTTATTTTTACATAAAATGTAAATTAACTTATAGGCTACTTACTTGTTGGTGATACTGGAGGAACATTTTGTCAGTGAATATTGTCCTAACCACTTAAAAAAAAAAAGAAGAATAAAACACCTTACGGAAAGGATGCAATAAAGGAAAAGCATGCTCTTAATTATACTTCATAATCTAATTCTTACATGCAATAAACCTATATTGCGCCGATAAGAACAAGCTCTAAAACGTAAAGTCTAAAGCGAGAGGAGTTATTAATTTGTCATTAATATTATTTGTTAATATTAATGATCATAAACACGAACTGTATGATAAACGCTGCCACGGTGTCCTGTCTTCTATATTGCCTTTATACAACAGTTTGACGACATAATCATGTATATAAAAAAGATAATCAAACACAGTGAGTCTAAAAATCCTTTTGTATTAGGAACTACTTTCTTTCACCATTCATTCACATCTGTAGCTGATGTCAGAACAGCATAAGTTGTTACTAATTCACCAACGTCACTTTAGAGCTATTTGAAAGATTCTCTAGCGTAATGTCTAAAATGAAGACAAAACAGGTGATTTTGCTGACATTTTAAGATTATAAGTCTGAACAGCAGTCTACAGAGATGCCTCGCTACAGTATTACAGTCTACTGTACATTAGATTAGCAACTCGGCAATAGCGTCAGCTGCAGCAAATTGATTTTATAGCACAAGGTTAAACTTTGTGACACCTTTATAACAACCAAATACATTAAAAATAAATACAGGCCACAACTCAATATTGAGAATAGTCTCTCATTGGCAGTCTCCAAAATTTAACAAAGAATAGACTTGTACTGAAAACATTGTGCCCACCAGTCTCATTAAGTGAGGTTAATATTAAATTAAACAAATTAATAAATGACAATATAAATTATATGGTTGTTAGACTGTTGCACATTTTTGTGTCAATATGCTCATGTTTATATAGGCCTATTATTGTGTGTGCCACATTTGCATAATTATAACCACCTCAAAGGAATTTGGGGGTCACGGGTCACTGGCATTATTATTTTGGGGGTCATGGGCTAAAAAGTTTGGCCATCTGGAGCTAAACATATCTATAGGGCTGCAACTAAGGATTATTTTAATAATCGATTAATAATGTTGATTATTTTTTTGATAAATCGGATAAAAAAAAATAACAAGAAAAGCAATATTTTCCAACCTTTTATTCAAAAAGCTCATCCCTGAGCTGTTATAATAATGATAAAATAAAACACTAAGTAGTTTTGTCCTGTTTTCAATCCAAATTTATAAAAGAATGTAATCAAGATAGATACTAGACACATGGAATAGCATAAGAAATTATGTCTTGTTTTCTGAAAAAAAAATAACACCTCAAAGTGTTTGTAAGTGATTGTTTGCTTAAAGCAAAATATTTGGCAATGGGGTAAGAAAAATAATCTTAATGAGATATAATCTTAAACAGAAGTTTTAAGCATCACGACATTTTTCTTGTCTAGTCTTGATTTAAGATTTTTTAGATATTTGGACTGGAAATGAGACAATTATTAAGTAAGAAAAGCTTTTTTTTGCAGTGTAGCTGTACATGACAACAGATGAAAAAAATGAATGATCCAAAAAGGCGTCTATAAAAGTCTTTAGTCTTGCAATGCAAAGTAACTATTCCACTGCTGCTTTACTACTGTTGTTAACCCTTTCACTGGTGAGTTTAAAATATTCTATCTGAAACTGAAAGCAAGTTTTGTTAGTGTAATAATGGCAACTATTATTTTAGAACGTTCACCCTTCTTGTTTCCATAGTGACACGTCATGTTTGTTACGTGAAACTCTGTAGACAAGAAAGCTGTATGAAAGATTTATTCCTTTTATTTAGTTTCTTTTCTGTTTTTAATCAAAATATTCACAAGCTTGCTCATTATGTCATCAACTACCTGATATTCCCATTCACAAAAACGTGTAAGTGAGTGTTTTTGTTGTTTAAAAGACAAAAAAATAGATAAATGGTCTTGATCGTGATCTATAGACTGATTTCACGCAGCCGCCATTTTTAAAAGTGAAATCGAGACTGCGGTGGGAAGAAACCCGAAAGTATCGTTGGGAGTTACATTGGAACGTTGTGTAGCTTGCTGTATATCTTATCAGCGAAGAGAAAGAGACACAAATTTATAATTTCACCACCTTCCGAGTGACCCGAAGGTCCGTTCTGAATGAATGGTGAAAATAAAAAGGGATATCAGAGCTCATTTTCAGCTAAGTTAAGGGAAATTGCACTAGTTAGCTAGCGTTTTCTTTCCCAAACACACGTTTTAGACGCTATTTATCAAACGCGAGTTAATAAACTTATTCTTTCACTATATTAGACTTGTCACGATACTGAATTAAAAGAAAAACCATCAATTTCCCGCTAACATTTAAAGCACTGTTGATGGCTTTCTTAAAACAGCGCTGATTTGCCATTGTGTTCACGTGATCAACAGAATAGCTTGTGATTGGCCGAGAAGGTCATCAGTTCACCCTCCGCTGTTTACCGAGTACAAACACAGATGAGCCGAGCGATCTGCTTGATGACTCGACTGATCTTCAAGGCTGCTTCGCGCTCGCGTCTCTGTGTATCTGTGTTTGCACTGAGTGAAGGGCAGTAAACTGAGTGCAAACACAGATACAAGGAGACTGGAACGCGAAGCAGCCGTGAAGATCAGTCGAGTCATCTGCGCTCAGCGGCGCTTCAATGTTAACTCAGCGGGAAATAGATGGTTTTAAAACTTCAGTACCGGGACAACACTATTACAGACAACACGAGGGTGTGCTACAGTGTTTTATCGCTCACTGGGTAACATAGACTGAAGCAGGGAAGCGTCCCCACGGTGTTTACCTGCTGCCATGATCTGAAGCCTAGGAGGACACTTGAGCATATTACTCTTAAAGAGATTGTGATGTTGTTTGATGCTAAATTGCTTTTAATTTTCTAAATTAAACTTACTGAATGATATTAAAGTGATGTTTACACCAGTTCTGCATTTTGAAATCTCGGCAACAGCTGGAGGTGTGTACTCCACAGCATGTTACTGTAATGTGTACAGTCCTTGTCCTATACTTCCGGGTTTCTTCCCACCGCAGCCTCGCTTTGGTTCTTTAAAATGGCGGCCACGTGAAATAGGCGTATAACGTGAGATGACATCGTCATGTTCACTTGCGGCCGTGCGTTTGCCTCGTTCATAAAAGCGGGACACACAGGATTCAGCACGTAAATTCATCAGTTACTCCCAAAATGCATGCCAGCAAGTGGCTGGCCAGCTGGGAGAAGAATAGATTGAACTTTATTGTTACTTTCACTATGTGTATCTGATATAAATAATACACCTCAGCAAATTATATTTGAATGGATTGTTAGACTTCCATAGACTTTTTTGTGTGTTACAAACTCTAAGTGAATAATTTTACTAGTATTTTTGTGTGTTTACATGTTTAAAACATAAAATAAGCATTAGGTGGTTAAAACGCTGCATAATTGTGATAATATGACATGTCTTTCTCTGGCTCAGGGCCAGCCAATGCACCAAAGTTTAGTTTGAATTTTTCAGTTGCCACTATGAGTTAACAAGCTAACGCTAACTTGTCATGCTTGTCATGCTCGCTAAAGAGTAAACACCAGAACCAGGGACCTTACGTTTCTCACTTCAAAACAGAACAAAAAAAGGATTCTGTAATGATTTACCCTACTGTTGAACTCCCTTCCTCCTCATCCCTGTCTTTGAGGCATTGAACTCTGTATTGGTGCGTGAGAGAGACTGCGTTTACTCTGCTCCGCGCTGAACTAAAGTGTTTTTTATTTTATTTTTTATATATAATCAAGCGTAAACAAGTCGCGCGACACAGCGAAACGATTATGAAATTAATTTCCAACTCTTTTAGTAATCGATTTTTATTGATTTAATCGATTCGTTTTTGCAGCCCTACATTTCTATGATCAGGAGTTTTCCCCGGTGGTCATTATGCAAGTATTTTTTTTTTTTTTTTTAATTATAATTTTACATCACTTTTCTATATTGATGGATAAGTGACTGCATGGGCATTGCCGACAAAGAGCATGTGTTTGTGTGCATGAAAATGTGTTATCCACCCTCCCTGTTAAATTTGATCTAATCTGTGTCCTGAAACTCACCCCTCTCCTACTTTTACTTATAATTCTAACGAAGGGAGCGATTAGTTTATGAATTAATCTCCCTTATGAATGACTCATGTGTACCATTGATTTTCCTGCATCACAGAAATCTATTATATTATCTATTATCTATTAATCTTTTATAACAAAATAAAATATAACTGGAACTTATTCATTAAAAGTGTTAATTAAAATGTCCATCATATTTAATGCACATCTTTTCCTATTGAATAAAAAGTTGATCCTACTCAGTTATGCACATTGTTTATGTGCATTTTCAAAAGTTATGCGCATCATGGTGTTTCCATCAACCATTATGCGCACATCCAAAATGAGCATAAAAATAGGTGGAAACATACAGTGCATCCGGAAAGCATTCATAGTGCTTTAACATTTTTTATGTTACAACTTTATCCCAAAATTAATGCAATTAATTTATTTCCTCAAAATTCTACACACAATACCCCATAATGACAATGTTGAAAAAGATTTTTTGAAATTATGCAAATTTATTAAAAATAAAAAACAGAAAAATCACATGTACATGAGTATTCACAGCTTTGCTGTGAAGCTTTATATTGAGCTCAAGTACATTCTGTTTCCACTGATCATTCTTCAGATGTTTCGGCATCTTAATTGGAGTTCACCTGTGGTAAATTCAGTTGATTGGACATGATTTGAAAAGGCATACACCTGTTTTTATAAGATCCCAGGGTTGACAGTGCATGTTAAACACAAACCAAGCATGAAGACAAAGAAATTGTCTGTAGACCTCCGAAACAGTATTGTCTCAATTCACAAGGCTGTGGAATGTTACAGAAAAAGTTCTGCTGCTCTGAAAGTTCCAAAGAGCACAGTGGCCTCCATCATCCGTCAGTGGAAGATGTTTGGAACCACCAAGACCACTATCGCACCTAAAGCGAGCGTGCTAGAGTGGGCCAGGGCCAGTCACATTTCCACTGTCACTTCCGGGGCCTGATCGGAATACCGGGGATTCAGGATGGAGTGGAAAGAGAGGCGGAGTTTGCCCGTGTCTGTTAAAGATGGCATGCTGCCATTACACTAGTTTTCCGATCGCAAAGAAGTACATGCGCCAAAATAAATAAATAAGGGAAAGAAAAACATATAGCTGGTCAGTTTAAGATAGGATATTCTAGGGCTGCACGATTCTGGCAAAAATTTTAATCACATTTTTTTTTGCTTAAAATCAAGATCACGATTCTTTCTTACGATTCTGTAAATGTAAAATAAAGGTTAATATGATTAGCTTATTATTGTTAATTCTGAAACATATGGTAAAACAACAATAATAATATGAGGCCTGTATATTCATTATGGTGGACTTGAACAGACTTTCAATATGTCCTGTTTGTTAATTCACATTAAAATGATAACATCAGAATATAACTCTTCATAATTATAAAGTTGATTTATTATGTTTAAGACACGTGCTTGTCATCTGTTATTGACAACATTATTAGACCATTTGTTTTCACTAGTAAAATTTGAATTTTGTCATTATCAGGCTCCTTCTTGCATTATATTCAACATTATATATAGGCTGGGGTTGTTATACTGACACAGTAAACATTTATTTTCATGCACAACACTTTGTGTTCACTATGAAAGAAAAAACATATCAAATGTTTGTCATAGTCATAACTGTAAAATGCGTTATGATCATATAAATGTTGTGCCACAGGAGAGTTTTTGTCAAGTGAAAGTGCGTTCGCTTGACAGCTCTTAATGCCGTGAGCGGCTGGGTTTCTTTGTTTCCTTTTTGTTTTCTTTCTTTTGGAGAAAATATGAATACAACAGAAAGACATAAAACTAAAAAAAAACAAATCACATGTCCACTTTTGTAGGCTCAACACAATAGTGTCATATCTAGATAAAATAGCCTAAGCTGTATTGAAATAATTTAAAGTATTACAAATATCGGATATAATAAAATCATATAAAATCAAATAAAATCAATATAAAACAAACAAAAGCTATAACAATTTAGGTTTATACAATACAAATAAATTAAATCGTTTTAAGCTATTATAACTTTCATTTTACAAAGACCTATCTGAAAAAAAGATTTTAGATATTTTCTAAAAACAATGAACAACAAAGGAGTTTTTTAAAGTATTTGGATACAATGATTTTAAATCAAATTATGCAAACAGAAATTTTTTTTTGAAACCAGTAACTACCTTCTTTTCTGTCATCCAGTCCTACTGGACGATAAACCATTGCCCCAAGTCTGAGGTTAACAGCACTCTGAATCAGGTTTTCATTCAGGATGTCTCTGTACATTGCTACAGTGGTTTTTCAGGTTTTTTATTTTTAATTATATTTCACATTGCCATTATGGGGCATTGTGCGTAGAATGTTAAGGAAATAAATAGTTTTAATACATTTTGGAATAAGACTGTAACATAAAAAAATGTGGAAAAAGTGAAGCGATATGCATACTTTCCGGATGCACTGTACATATACACACAGAAACATACATACATATATATTCAACAATATTTAAGAAAAGTCTGTAGAACAAATAAAAAAGAGAAAAAAATTACAAAAAAGTAGAAAAATCTAATTTGCCATTAAACATATGTTCTACAGACTTTCATTATTTATTGTTTAATATGTATTTATGTGTGCATGTGTGTATTTATGTGTATATGTATGTATGAGTGTGTACATGCATGATTACATGCATTTGTACACAATACGTGTTTATTTGTCTATATATATACATATTTTTCGTGGATTCAGTCTATATGTATCTTCGTTGTATTATTTGAGAAATATATTGTATAACATGCCTAATCTTTTACATTTTTTTCATTACGTTTTTTTTCTCCATCTATTAATGCTAAATTAATGATGATTGTTGAGTTGACCTTGTGTTCAATATATTATTTTAGTATTGTTTAGATATTGTAATGAGTCATGAGCATTCAAAAGAAACTCCAGACGCACCTGATCACTGCTACCCTGATGAAAACAGTTGTTTGCCGAAAGGCATAGGCACAGTTTTAAGGATTAGCCATGTCAATATAGGCTTATACATTTGAATACATTTAGATCATTTAATTTAATCATTGCTATTGGAATGTGAAGAGACTTTTAACCAGCATAAAAAAAAAAAAATTCTGAAGACAATCACCTATTGCAACATAAATTTTTTTTTTTTCAAAGTCAATCTTGTTTAAAATTTTTAATAGACAAACAAACAACATCAAAAAACTGCTGTTTTCTTGTTTCTATGATTTATTAAAATATTTTTATTTATTTTTTTATTTATTTAAAGTTTTTTTTTTTCATATTTTTTTCGGGCAGAACAGTGGAGAGAACAGACAAGAATGTGTGGGAGGCAGAAAGAGGGAAAGAATTGGCAAAGGACTTTTGTTTTACATTCTTTAATTTTGTTAACAGATTTATAAATGAATAGCATGCAGTTTGCAAATCTTCTGTTTTATTGCAGTGTCTTGCCTTCAGAGATGTAAATCCACAGGCTCCTGTGCATTTTTTAGTTATTCCAAGGATTCCCATTCCCAGGATAAGTGAAGCACATGATGAAGATGCACTGGTTTGTTTTTCCATGTTTTATTGATTATTGTATTAGGAATTAAAAAGAATGGCATGTCTCTAAGATCATGCATTTTTCCATCCAGATCCTAGGCCATCTGTTAGTGGTTGCCAAAAACATTGCAAAGAAAGAAGGCCTGGCTGAAGGGTACAGAGTTGGTAAGTAAAATATCCTTTTAAATGAGTTTATTGATCATACATATTTGATTAAATTTACAGTGCCTTAAGTAGGAAGCAATGATTAGAATAATGTAAATATTTAAATTTATATTTCATTTATTAGGCTTTTATGTCCAGTATATTAAAGTTGGTGGAAAAGAGTAGTTAAAAGTCCTACTCAATCCCACTACCATGCCAGATGCTAAAAAATGCAAAAAAAATATGGTTCAAATAGAGTAAAAGCATTGGTGTAAATTCTACAGTTGTGAAAATTAATCGATTTTTTTTTCAGGCACTGCGATCGGTATCACTTTGGTAATAAATCATAACCGATTATTATGTACTGACATCATTTATCACACATGCACTATATTGCGGTAGCATACTATGGCAAGGGAGGCGAACATGAGTAATTAAAATGTTCTAACTACTCAAAAAACTGTGCTCAGCTCACTGCTTGTGAGGTAGCCGGGACTTATTTAATTGCTAGGGAGGAAATGAAAGCTGTAAAGCTCCATCTCTCTCTTTTTCAGTCCAGTCACAGTCGTTTTTGTTAGGCTTGTGAACACAATGGCCAACCATAGGCATTTAGGTACTCAAAAAGCAAGCATTATTATATAAATTTGTTCTGAATGCTCCTGTCATCTTCTGTTCCTGTACTTCAGTTTTGTTTGATATTCAGAAAGCCTGTTGTTTTGAGTAGGTAAAATTAGAGGTACAGTTTATATATCTGACTGCTTGTATTAACAGACAAAATTGTATTCTTGTGTTGTGAAGTAAAATTAAAATATGTGTACTGTATGTAAAGCTTCATCGATGCACTGAGATTGAATCAAATTAAGATAATCTTAACTAAACCAAACTGTGAGACCAGTGTAGGATAAATACTAGTCAAAATATGAGGAAGAAGTAGCCCTTCTAAAAGTGCTCAGACGTCAATTTATTTTTAATTATATAATGCATTTTACAATGTACATTGTGTCAAAGCATCTTAACATAGATGTTCTAGTAAATTGAAAAGGCTTCAGTTAAGTTGTCACAGTAGAAGTTCAGTTTAGTTTAGTTAAATGTAATGTAAATGCTGAAAGCCAAATCACTGAAGAGAAACTCCACTGATGCACAGCTCCACTAGTCCCAAACTAAGCAAGCCTGTGGCGACAATGAGAAAGAACAAACTTCACCAAAATAAAAAAAGTGAAGGGAAGAAAAGGCCTAGAAAAAAACACTCTCAGTTGTGCATGACCATTTCTTTTATTCAAAGATGGACGTCTGTTGTGGAGAAGCTGTAGGTCTGAGTCAGGTGGGTGTTCAGACTAGCCCATAGGATCAAAGCAGAAAATGGTCTGTCAATAGGGCCTTTGGAGTCTCACGCTCATCTGCTTCTAATATGGGCCGGGTCCAAGATTATGTAGACCTAGGGATAAGGACAAACAGACTAGAGTAAGCATAGATTCAGTTAAATGATAATATCTTTTTGGTAAGATTTCCTGGTTCCAGGTTGCCATAATTATTGCAGCCTAACAATTAAAGAGCCCCTATTATGGGTTTTTGAAAATGACATTCCATGCAGTGCGCAACACAGCTTTAAGTGAATAAAAACATCCAGCTGAGGTTTAAATCTAAAAATGTAGCACGTTTAAAACTATTGATTTTTTTGTTTAATCGTTTTAACGTCGATACGGTACATCACCAATTATTAGATTAGATTAGAAGATTAGAATGTCTTTATCGTCCCCGAAGGGCAATTATGTTTACAGCAACAGCCGACAGTTGACAGCAAGTCACACTCGACAACATAAAATAACAGTAAACAATACAATAATCACTTAAAGCTTGTTTAGTAACCCAACTGCAGTTGTAACAAATGAATACAAATATCTGTTGGACCTTGCCCGTTGAGAATGAGTATACCTTCTGCCTGATGGCAGGAGGCAAACTTTAAATAAAGTGGGAGGTTCTCATCTGCTAAAATGGACATAGCCTTCTTTATGACTTTCTCCTCATACACTTGTCCAATACTGTTAAGATTTATGCCCAAAATCTTTTGAGACTGATAAACAATTTTTGAAAGTCTGTTTTAACTTATCACCTCCAAATCACCATACCAACATATTACTGCAAAAGTTAAAAGAGACTCAAAAAAAGAAGAATAAAATGTGCAAAGATTTTGCACCAAGCAATAAAGTTGTCCAACACTGGGCCATAACCCTCCTCATGATCTTGCAAAAGACTAACAATGACAGAATCATCAGCATACTTAATTATATACCTTGATTTAAATTTACTCTGGCAGTCATTAGTGTAAAGTACAAACAATTTTGGTGATGAAACACATCCCTGTGGAGAACCTGTTGAGCAATAAATTGAGTTAGACAGTGTGTTGTTAACTCGGGTTCTCTGAGGCCTCACCAGCCAGCAAACCGTGCCCAGGTCAATGCTTGGAAATTTTAAAAGCCTGTCGGCCAAAATATGAGGCTGCATACAATTAAAAGTAGAGGAAAAATCCATGAAGCATAATCGCATATGAGTTTTGTCACCCTCCAAGTGACCTGTCACAAAGTCCAGTAATGTTGTGGCATCCTCAACCCCTTTGTGTGACTGATAAGCAAATTTAAGAGGGTCTATCATGTTCCGAGTCATGTGCTGTAAGTTCCTCTTAACAATGCGCTCAAAACATTTCATCACCAAGGAAGTCAAAGCCATCTGCCGATAATCGCTCAGAACCCTAGGTAATGGAATCTTGGCCACTGGAATTAGTATGGATTCCTTCCAAAGTAGGGGGACAGATTTAAGTGACAGGGGGAGTTGAAAAATATAAGTGAAAATACCACTCAAGAATGGAGCACATTTTTCAAAAGGTGGCCACTAATGCAGTCAGGCCCCTGACCCTTCCGCAGACTAGTTTTCTCTAAAGTTCTCCATACATTCATTTTATTAATCTGTATCAGGCTACCCTCTGCATTGAATTTGAAGTTATCAAGTTCGCTGTTGAAATCCTGACCATCAAAGCGTGAGTAGAACTGATTTAAATCCTCTGCCAAGATACGGTCAGTCTTATCTGGAAAAAACACCCCTTTATTCTTGCTCTGCAGGCCCACTATCGTTTTAATTCCCCTCCAAGCATACTGGGCATTGCCATTCTTCAGTTGGTCCTGCACCTTAAACTTCATCTTGGCTAACTTAATTTTTTTCACCAGTTTTTGTGTCTACTTCCACTGGTGAATGTCCCTCTGATAAGCCTTTTTTCTGATAAGCCTTTTTTATTAAGAACAGTCTTAAGGGATCTGCTGAACCAAGGCTTATTATTTGGATAATTTGTAATTGTCTTCCTAGGTATAATCATTTGCTCACAGAAAGTAATGTAATTTGATACTGTGAGAGTCAGTTCATCTAGATCAGTGCAGGAGTCAGTGCTATTAAAACAACCATTGAGCTCATTAATATGCATTTATATGCATTAATATTAACAAAGCTTGGTGCACAAACTCTGTCATCGTTGGGAGATATTGCTCTGTTAACCTGAAATTTCTAATGGTTAAATGTAGACCGTTTTACCTACCACGGGAGTTCACCTCCCCCATAATAACCACTGCTTATATTCCTCCCGATGCTGATGCCAAGCTTGCTATGAATAAACTTCATGCAGCCATCAGCAAACAACAGACTGCTCACCCGGAGGCTGCTTTTATTGTTGTGGGGGATTTTAATCACTCAAACTTAAAGACAGTGCTCCCCAAATTCCATCAAAACATTTTCTGCCACACAAGGGGAAACAAAACTTTAGACCAAATTTACACAAACATGGCTGAAGCATATGCTGTGACCCCCCTCGCCCACTTGGGTCAATCAGGTCACCTTTCTTTGTTCCTCACGCCCAAGTACTCACCCCTCATTAACCGTGTGAAGGCATCAGTGAGGACCATCAAAGTGTGGCCAGCGGGGGTGGACTCTACATTCCATTACAGGTTTCAACACACAGACTGGAGTATGTTTGCTTCCCAGGCCACGTGGCTCTCACACAGACAGTGACAGTTACACTTCCTCTGTTCTGGAATATATTAACACCACAATAGACAGTGTTACAACCCAAAAACAGATCACTACATACCCAAATCAAAAGCCATGGATGAACAAGGAGGTGCGCCTCCTGCTGAAGGCACACAACACTGCCTTCAGATCAGGGGATGCACAGGCCTACAGCACCTCCAGGGCTAATCTGAAGAGGGGCATCAAAAAGGCCAAGCACTGTTACAAGCTAAAGCTAGAGGAGCACTTTTCCAACACATGTGGCAGGGCATCCAGGCCATCAGCAACTACAAACCCAGCCAGACCACACCCACAGCCACAAATGTCTCCTACCTGAATGAGCTAAATGACTTTTATGCCCGCTTTGAAAAAGACAATAAAGAACCCTACACCAGGAACACTTCCTCAACCGACCACTCACCTATCACACTCACCTCCTCAGAAGTCTACACCGCACTGAGTTGGATCAATGTGCATAGGTCTGCTGGACTTAGACGGTATTCCTGGGCGCGTCCTCAAAGCATGTGCAGAACAGCTGGCTGAGGTATTCACAGACATTTTCAACCTGTCGCTTAACCTAGCAGCTTTGCCAACATGCTTTAAAACCACCTCTATTGTGCCAGTGCCCAAACACTCCAGCCCAACATGCCTGAATGACTACCGCCCTGTAGCACTCACACCCATCATCATGAAGTGCTTCGAGCGGTTAGTCCTGGCACATCTGAAAGACTCTCTGCCATCCACACTGGACCCCCATCAGTTTGCCTACAGTGGCAACAGGAGCACAGAAGATGGCGTCTCCATAGCACTGCACTCTGTCCTCACACACCTGGACAATAAAAACACTTATGCACGAATGCTGTTTGTTGACTTTAGCTCAGCATTCAACACTGTCATACCCTCGAAGTTAATGATCAAACTTAGAGACCTGGATATCGACACGTCTTTCTGCAACTGGGTTATGGACTCTCTGACTAACAGACCTCAGAATGTTAGATCAGGCCACTTCTGCTCCACCACCATCACACTCAACACTGGTGTACCACAGGGCTGCGTGCTGAGCCCCTTCCTCTACTCCCTTTTTACTATCGACTGTAGGCCTGTGAACAGATCCAACACCATCATCAAATTTGCAGATGACACCACAATGATTGGTCTAATCAGCAATAATGATGAGACTGCCTACAGGGAGGAGATACAGCATCTGGCCCCTTAGTGCACCGACAATAATCTGCTCCTTAACACCAACAAGACCAAGGAGCTCATTGTGGACTTCAGGAAGGGAAGAACAGGCTCACATGATCCCATCCACATTAATGGGATGGCTGTTGAGCCTGTCTCATACTTCAAGTTCCTGGGGACCCACATCTCAAAGGACCTTTCCTGGACCACCAACGCCTCCAGCCTGGTCAGGAAGGCTCACCAGCGCCTATTTTTCTTTAGGCAACTTAAGAAGAAGCAGCTTTCATCAGCTGTCTTGGTGAACTTCTGCTGCATAATAGAAAGCATCCTGACCAACTGCGTCACAGTCTGGTATGGAAGCTGCTCTGTTGCGGAGCGTAAGACACTGCAGCGTGTGGTGAAAACTGCCCATCGCATCACAGAGACTACACTGCCAGCCATTGAGGACATCCAGAAGAAACGCTGTCTGCGCCGAGCATGCAGTATTCTTAAGGACACCTCTCACCCTGCTCACAGACTGTTTTCTCTCCTGCCTTCCGGCAGGTGCTTCAAGCTCCTCCGGACAAAAACCAGCAGACAGAGGAACAGCTTTTTCCCCAGATCTGTCTCCCTTTTGAACTCTGCCCCTTACTGACTCTTTTGCCCCCCCAATACACCCCCCACACTCCTCTAACTTATACTCCTCACAATCACTGCACTGTTTAACATTTGCACATTTAAAATTTGCACATATTCATTGCACTGATTCACTTATTTGAACTGAACATACCCACTGCACATGGACATTTCTAATTATGTACACACCCATTGAATAGCTATATAGCTAACATACTAGCTTAGGCTAACCAACAAGTTCACTGTTGTTTGTCCACCCCGCTTAAATGTTGCCTGATCAAACTAGGCTCCCAAACAAGCTTGAGCAGCATGTGTCTTTCCTGAAAGAGCTTATTTAAGACAATAGAAATGATAAAATGTTAATGCTTACCTCTTAACATGCTCACTGTTGCTCCTTCAAAATGTCTTCTGATCACTGCCGTTGTTGATATTCAAATGCAAACAATCAATCAAATCCACATAATTGAGTCAATTTTCTTAAAATAAACTTGAAGCCATCTTTCCTTAATTTCATAAGCTTAATTGGTTTCTCAAATTAAGCCTTATAATTGCACTGGTTTCCTTAAAAATAAGTTACATTTTGTCTCTTGATTTTATTAGCAAAGTCTTTTCAATATTTTATAATATATCCAGAATATAATTTTTTAAAGAAAATATGACCATTATTTTTAATGACCACATCAATTTTACAAGCCTCAAGATTCATTTTTACAGTGTAGGTAATGCAATTATGATGAATTTAACGTTCTTGATTTAGTTTTAATGCAAGTTAATTAAGCCTATTACAAAAGGTGTAGCCACCTTGAACCTAAAAAAAAACAACAATTTTTTGAATTTTCCTTTAATCAAGCAACATTTATCCCATCATTTATTCTAAAGATTACACATACAGCTGACCATGCAGTTATTCAAAGCAAGAAAACTGTTAAAAGAAAAGTAGCAGTCAGAGCTGAAACAAAAGTACAGCAATTGTTCAACATTACAAAGAAAGCATAACTCCTGCCTCTTGGTCTTGACATCAAGTTACAGTATTTACAGAAATAGTCTTTTTAAGACCTGGACCTTGTCTGACAGACTATTTGCACCTAGCCCCATAAAGTGTTTTTGAAAAACTTCAAAAGAGTACCTCATATTTTGTGAGAATCCAAGTTCAATGCGTAAATCACAACAAGCATAAAAACGTTTTTAAATGTCTTCAGTGATGATTCCAACCCCTTCACAATGGTCTGTAGCATCTGCCAAGAGGGTTTCCTCGGGTGTTGTACAGCGAAGTTAGGGCTTTATCATGTTCAACATCCTAAGATCAAGTACAAAATAAACAATTACCAATAGATCAAGGGTGAAAGGATTTTTGTTTAATTCAATATTTAAATAAAATGTAAATAACTTGCTATGTACTCCTTTATGAGTTTTGGAGGGTCTTCAAGTAGACAGCAAGGGCTTTCAGGATGCATTCACATTTTCTTATGGTGGTGACATTCAAAACAATGTGAAAAAAGCTTTAGTTAGGAATTTAGTTTAAGGATTATTTGCTGTATACTAACATTTAAAGTAGCATTATCAAGAACCACTGAGAAACGGCAAGTTTCGCTTCTTTATTAGCTTCTTTGAAATTTCATGTGACATTTGAAGCTTAGGAAGGAATGAATCATGACAGCATAGGTTAATATACAGCACCACGAATGGCATTCCGTTACCAGCGCTATTGCCACATTTTCCAAATGAAAGTATTTAGATGCCTTCGTTGATGATTCTAACACCTTCACAATGATCTGTAGCATCTGCCTTTCATATAAAATGAGATGGTTTCCCGGGGTGATGTTGCACATCGAAGTTAGAGATTCATCATGTTCAAGACCAAAGAACAAAAAAATAAATAAAAGTACAAACAATTACAGTAGAATTATTTCTTAAGTACATCATTTCATAAAATAGAATAACAAGATGCAAAATACAGCAAAGTAAAAAAAAAAAAAAGATTAATATGAATTGACTCTCATTAACATTTAAGTTAGGTGTTATAGCTTTGTAGTTTTATTTTTTGAGGCAAAACATATCATTTAATACAAAGATAATTGAGAGATTTACATGCGTTTGCACTGTTTAAAAAATTTAGATATTTAAAACTTATAGTCAGCCAAGACTCAATTTAAATGCATAGATATTTAAGTAAACCTAAATTAATCAATACAGAATGCTATATATAAAATCACTCAGAAAACAGAAGACACAGTAAAAAAAAAAAAAACAGTAAAGTTTTGATTCCAGACAATTTTGAGACCTTAGAAGTGTGTGTATTAAATGTGTTACAGGCTTTATTTTATTAGCAGTATCATTTAAATGTAGAGTACATTATAACTAAGGTTTTCAAACTTAGGTCTGGACAACCTCAAGCCTAGGAGTACTCGAGGTTTTGTGAAAGCGTATATAACAATTTTTAAACTGACATGAACATTATTTTAATTAAAATTAGTAAGTTGAAATTTGGGTCAAATACACATTAATTAGATAAATTAGATTAAATAAGTAATAAATGTGCTTGAAATAAGTATATTTGTGTGTAAATAATGATAACATTAAAGTGTGAGCATACGGTACTATATTAAATAGACTTAAAAGAACGTGGATATTTTTCAAATACATTTTTATACCCTTTAATTTTTATTTAGATCCAGTTTTTTCACTATAAATTGTTTTTATAAAAATAAATTATATAGATGCCAGTTAGATTTTAGGATGGGTCTGCCATGATTTTGGATAATCATATTTGTGAGTCTATGGAATCTAAAATATAACAAAAATCATGCACTATAATTTGTTGTGTAATCCATTTTAAAACAGGTATTACATGCCTAATTATCTGTCATTATTTTTTACAGTCATCAATGATGGAAAAAACGGTGCACAGTCTGTGTATCACCTTCACATTCATGTCCTTGGAGGAAGGCAAATGAAATGGCCTCCAGGATAGCTGGACCTGTATATTTTTGGACAAGACATATATTACCAGTTCTAAGAAGGAACTTTGGTGAATCTTATTCAAAACATGTAATGTACTACTTTTTTGCTACATTAAAGCTTGTTTATTGAATTTCAGCTTGCAGTGATGTTAACAAGGTTCTTGGAGGGTTAGCTTCTTTACTATTGTTTATTTTCTTCAAGGGGTAATACACATTTTCAGGTGAGTTTTTACATGGGCTAGATGTTTTGTCAAGGTTTATTTCAGTGCATTGGCTATTTTGTGTTTGGTATATGTAACAAAATGCTAAAAATATTTTATATACAATTAATGATAATTACATTAACTGTTACAGTCAATTCAGTGGAAAACTCAGTTATTTTTATGACATGAAGACACGTATGGTCTGAAATCTTTTATTAGGAGTGGTTTGAGCTTAGATGCATTGATTCTGTTTTTTTTGTTTTGTTTTTTTCCCCCAATTGGTGAAATGTGGTATGATAAACTGACATTAGTGGCCTGTGCACAGGTTTCTATGGGTTTGTCTTAGAGGGTGGGTGGTGGGGGGTGGAGAGAGTTATGAACATTATTTCTCATTCGCGGGCATCAGGGGGGCACTATGAGTATGCAGGAGACTTTCGGAACTTCCAGGAGACTTGCGATGTCTGGGTCCTTCCCTGCTTCCTCAGGGGTCACCACAGTAGAATGTGGTCTACAATGTTTTATGGTGGATGCCCTTCCTGCCACAACGTATCCGAGACATTGATATTTAATTTCTTAAGGAGGGTCTGAATAACAGCAAGTTTGTAAAAATTAGGAACAATACCAGAAAACAAACAATTATTAACTATAGGACAAACAATTATTAACAATAGAAGTACATACTAATTGACTAATTGAGTTAATCTCCTCGTTAAATAAATAGCAAGTGGTTTGTTTTTCTAAAATTTTTTCCGGTAAATAGATATTAATCAGTTTATCTATGTTTCTGGTAATTAGATTGTAGTCAAATGGGTTAAATATACATTATTATTAAAAAAAAAAAACGAATCAGTTTTTTTTTTAGAACCGCATACAGATAAAATCAGAATTATTAACCCCCCCCCCCCTTCCCTCCCTTTGATTTTTTTTTTTCCTTTTTTAAATATTTCCCAAATTATGTTTAAAAGAGCTAGGAAATTTTCACAGTATGTTTGATAATATTTTTTCTTCTGGAGAAAGTCTTATTTGTTTTTTTTCCGGCTAGAATAAAAGCAGATTTAATTTTTTTAAAATCCATTTTAAGGTCAAAATTATTAGCCCCTTTAAGATATAATTTTTTTCAATAGTCAACAGAACAAACCATCATTATACAATTACTTGCTTAATTACCCTAACCTGCCTAGTTAGCCTAATTAACCTAGTTAAGCATTTAAATGTCACTTTAAGCTGTATAGAAGTATCTTGAAAAATATCTAGTAAAATATTATTAACTGTCATCATGGCAAAGATAAAATAAATCAGTTATTAGAAATGAGTCATTAAAACTATTATGTTTAGAAATGTCTTGAAAAAAAATCTCTCTGTTAAACAAAAATTGGGGAAAAAATAAACAGGGGGGCTAATAATTCTCACTTCAACTGTATATTTGTTTTTATTATTCCAATTAGATTATAATGTAATTATATTATTTTCAATAAGCTATTAATATAAACATATTTTAAAGATGCACCGATACTGGTACCAATACTGAGCTTATACTTGTACTTGTGGAAAGACACCAATACCAAAAACTGATATGAAGTAACATCACTGACAGGACTTTTTCAGTACACGAAGAGGCTCCAGCAGAAGGAACATGCAGTAATGAAAAGTAGAGTTTGGTGCCTTTTTTTGTTTGGTGTCATAGACAAAAAAAAGATATGCATATGCGTAAAAAATCAAGTTTGGAGCCAGAGGTCGGAGCCATGGTATCAAACTTCTATTCAAATGCCTGCTTTGTCATCAAGTGAAATCACAAACCAAAATACAGTCTGAAATGCTCAGGGATCATTAATATGCATTCCTTGTCACACCCTCAGCTCGTTCCTGCAGTCCTTGTCACCGCTCTCCCTCATCAAGCTACGGTCACACTCGGCTTTGTGTGTGCGAAATTCTGTCGTGCGGCGCTGCGAGGGGCGGGATTAAACAAGATGATTAGATATTTAAAAAGCCAGCGATTGCTCCATGTTTTAAATTTCTGTCCAGAGAGGTCATGTTTTGATCCTCTATTGGTCTCATGCAGTCAAGTGATGCGATTTCGCAGGTTAGAGTTCACCAAGCTTGAACTTTGCACCGCAGCAACCTGCGAAACTTAACGCATGACCCTGCGTTTCCGGTCTGACGTATTCGTGTGCGTATGAATGGAAGTCTATGGGAGGAAAAGCCAAGTGTGACTGCAGCTTCATCCACCACACACTACACCCATGAACCTTTACCTGATTACTGATCACCCGCACCTGCACCTGCAATCACCACACACACACACACTATATATATATATATATATATATATATATATATATATATATATATATATATATATATATGTATGTATATATATATGTATGTATATATATATGTATGTATATATATATATGTATGTATGTATATGTATGTATGTATATATGTATGTATGTATATATATATGTATGTATGTATATATATATGTATGTATGTATGTATATATATATGTATGTATATATATATATATATGTATGTATATATATATATGTATGTATATATATATATATATGTATGTATATATATATATATATGTATGTATATATATATGTATGTATGTATATATATATATGTATGTATATATATATATATATGTATGTATATATATATGTATGTATGTATATATATATATATATATATATATATATATATATATATATATATATATATATATATATATATATATATATATATATATATATATATATATATATATATATACATACATATACGCACGCACGCACGCACGCACGCACACACACCTCATTCACTCAGTCATTGGCTGGAATCAAAGTTGCATGGTTCCACTTGTCTTCTCTCCTGGACTCTCCTGTGCTCTTCCATGGATGTTCTACTCCTACAAATGCAGATACACCTGTTTAAGTGAAGTGACTATTCTTACATTGGTGTTTTTCTAAAGTACTGAGCTCACCCACTGAACTGTTTGTATGTGAGATCGCTCACCCTCTACATGCCATTCACCTGCTTCTTCTTACCTGTGTTACTTCTTTGTGTGAATAAACACCCTTGAAGTTTTATCCTCCTTTGTCTTCCTTGTGTGACTGTGACAGTCCTTAGGCTGTGCTTGGTGAGCCATAATGTTTATTAGTGACATAACATGATTTATTTTCTTCCCTTTGTTATCTTTAAGTTTATTCTCAAATTACTATGTGGGATTTTTTATTTTGGAATTAATGCACGCATGAGCCATCAGTTCAAACCAGTTAAAACGTGGCAGGATGCAAAGTGCAGGATTTACAGGTTATACGTTTATTCAGCTCCACTCCTTAGAAAATTTGTGAAATTTTTTGCGCATGTTTTAACAAACACATGTAGACTGCTTAATTGTGTCATATCATTCAGCTCAATTGATCTCTCTTTTGTCAAGTTTAATTATAATTTAGCCTTTATCCACAACAGTTGTTACATTAATTTAGATAGCTTACTCTCTCCATGTGGGTAAAATAAACCTCCACACATTAAGTAAAAAAAAAAATAAGTAGACATCTACTTCATTTGTTAAAATAGTTTTTTTTGACAACCTTAGTATGATTTATATTGTCTTGTTCAGTATGCAAACAACGGAGAGCTTCACTTATAAGGACACATGAGACACACCAGTTCAGTGCCACTAGCATGCCTGAACACTAGATTACTAGTTACTGCATTGAGCTATCAGAATGATCAGGAACATTATTTGCTCAATGAAAAAGCTCACGTAAATGTTGGAAAGCATTGAAGATACAAATCCTGGAAATCTTTGTAATGTTACTATTGTGTTATCCAACAAAAAAGAAATTCTTTTTTGTATAAACTCAGCAGACTTTTTTTTCTTCTTTTTTTTTAATTGCCTTTACACATTCTTATTCTGTTTTTACTGCTGCTCCCTACTCTCTTAAAGAGCCCCCTATCAAGTACAGAAAAAAACAATCACAGCACAGTCGACATTAAATGAGACTAACCTTATTCTCAAAAACATTCAGCTATAGACATTATAATAGATAACTTGACTGCCCATGAGTCACTGGATGGTACGTCAACGCCGCCGCCATCTTAATCCAGTCACCCAGTCTCGCATAGCTGTTATATCTTTCACCATGCAAGATTACGTAAAATACCTGAATTGTTTGCTTATTGGAGCTTCTTAAATTGCTGCACAGTAAAACTTGTCTTAGGGAAAATTTCTCAGGTAAAATTTTTGTTTTACCTTATTTGTAGTGATTTTAACATTTTGGTAACAATCAACAGATATAAGCAAGCTGTGAAAGCATTTTATAAATGTAGAAAGTATTACGTTAGCTTACTTTACTAGTTATATATTTCAGGTTACTTTTTAAATTAAAATGGCTGTAATCGAAATATTAATATATATTAACGTTACTGTTTAGTCTCACTCTTATAACAGGATGTTCATTTTGGCTATTAAATGGCATGTTGACTAGGGCTGCATTTACACTGCATAGTACAAGTGACTCAATTCAGATTTTTTACTCCCATGTGGCACAGATCGGGCATGGCTCATGTACGTGTAAGCAGGGAAAAATCCCATGGAATCTGATTTATTCAAATCAGATTCAGGCCTTGTTCATGTGTGGAAATTAAATATATGTGTCCTCGTGTCTGCAGTGTAAGCAGCTAGATCAGGTTTTCACCCGTCTATGCGAGCCGCGTGTCATTAAAAACTGTAGCCAAAAACTTAAATCTCATATACTAGGATAAAAAAAAGCTTTTATATAGTCCTTTTTCATGGACGTTCGAATGCACATCCAGTTCAGTGATAGTTGCATATCGATGCTTACGGTAATGCTAATTTCTTACACTATAAATTAATGAATCAAAAGTTCAGGATTACATAAACCCTTCACATTTTCCAAAACAGTAACCTTACACTTTTGAAAAATAACACAGTGTAAGTGGTAGTTGTTCATGTTGCGAATGCAGCTACCACCTTCCCCTTGTTGTTTGATGGTTCTCATCAATGTTCTCTCTGTAGTTTGTGTCACTTTTTGAAAATGTACTGATATTGTTTTTTGTCTTTTACTTCATTTTGGTTTAAAAACTGACAGTGCCTGTTGACCTCACTTTGTTGTGTTGCACATGCACTCCAGGTAAAGCACAGTTCTAACCATCCTATGTCAAACAGCCCATTTCAGCATGATGCAGATGCACACTGTTCCACTAACGATGGCATCGTCAAGCATGCTGCAAACCTGGAATAGACATGGGTAACAATGACAACCCAAGCTACACACACCAGTGTTGCAATGTCGTTGTAAATAAAAAGTTTCTTTTGTTGTTTTTCAGGGAATCGCTGCAGAGTGTACAGATCAGCTGATTGTAAAAAAAAACTAGGATCTCTTCACAAAATGTATGCAAATCAACAGTTTACTGAGGACACACAGGTGAGGAAAAATTCCATTAGTAGAGATTAGGCAATGTTCTTATTGAGGCAGGAGTTTATGACGCATATTAACTCTCAATAATTCATGCTACAGACATTATGCACACATATATCGCCCAATTTTCAGATGCTCACTATTCAAATTAATTAAAAATATTCAATTAAGATCAAAAACATTAAATCAAAACATTTTTAAGGGGATATAATAGAATAAAAATGTATGGGATATAATCAGTTTTAATAAATCCCATCTGTTAATAATTCAAATGAACAACACAAATTCAGATTGTTTTGGCATATTTTAAGCTCTTAAAATCTTTAAAAAATCTACATGAAGTGATTTAGTTTTGTTTTAGAACAACTGAATCAAGTCAATTTTTTTGTGTTTTAAATATATTATTTAGGAAAATGTCACCGAATTTCACACCCATGAGATGAAAGAAAACAAAAAAATATTAAAAATAAATAAATTAACTTTTATTGGGGTCACCCTTACCCCATGGGCTTGTTAAGGATTAAATTCAGCCTCAAAGACTTGAGTCAATATCATAAATATTCAGTGTGCTGGGTGAAATTTAAACTGAGGACAACACAATCTTTACAGTTAAACTATAGCTATAGTACCAACAATGCTTACTGTGCAAACAACAATATTAACTTTGTACAGACTATGAGACTCAATCTAAACTTGTTTCTATGTAAACAAATGGACTTTTTTCTTCACTGGTAAGGTAATATGGAAGATTTCACAGTACAAAATACCTTACATAAAATAAACTCCAAATTTATAATTTGAACATAAATTTCAGTAACAATTAAGATGAAAACAAATAAGCATGAAAACCGACATTTTGAAAGGCTAATGAATTTATTAGTAAAACAAATCATGCAAAATTGACTAAAGATAGTAAGTTGTGTTACAGTTATATCTAAAGCCCAGGAGTGAGTAAAATATAGATTACTGAACAATGGTAAAATAATGTGATATCAATCCTTCCTCAAATTTTAATTTGGTTCTTCTATTATTCACTGTAAAATTTGTTGATTTCTTCTTGATACATTTTATTGACAACAGGTCGTTTGAGCTTCATGGTTGGACCTAGGAGAGAGAGAGAAAAAAAAACTTCTAGCTGAAAATCTAAAAAATCCATCTGTGATGTTTACACTGTTAACAGTAATTATGCATACAGGGACTTGACTGTTGTACTCTATAAAAATAAATAATATTCACCAAGTTCTCCACCAGATATAGAGAAGTCCTGTGGAAGGATGGTCCACTTCTGCACTCTCTGGACATTGGATGTTGCTTTGGCATTTACATGGTCTATGCCCTCCTGAATGGCTTTGTAAATGGCTGGTTCTTTTTTGTTAATTACCTCAGAAACTTTGCTGGCAACAACACCACACTGCTGACAAAACTCCACTACTTGTGGAGTCAGATCATCTGTAGGGTCCCCATTGTCATCTGCATTACACTGAAAACAGGTTTGATGATTTAAGAAGCAAAGTAGCTATATTAATTTAGAAAATTAAAACTTGGCAAAGATATTGTGATACTGCATTACAAACTACTTATAATTCAGCAAACATATGTCCATCAATCAAAGAATCATAATAAGATAAAAAATTTTATCAGCAAAGATATTTATTTATGTATATGCACATTTTGCTAATAATAAAAAATTAAAAAAAATCTTTATTAAATGATGATTTTGTTGTGTTCATTATTCCGTTTTTGCATCTGTCAGTTAAATGCAACGATCTGCTGCTCTCTCTTTTTCCCCTTTCCAAAACATGGTAACATTTCTCAAACTCTTTGTTTGGGAAGGGTTCCAGAGCCCCACCTGTCCCCAAGCCCCAAAACAAAAATTTTAAATTTGCTAAATTTCACATAAAAAAAGTTACATCAAATAATAGCATTTAAAACATCAAAATATTTTTGAGTAAATAATAACTGTTTGCATTTTGATCTAAATTTTATTTTCAGTAAAGTAACAACATTTTACTTTGCATTCGATGCCACAAACTTATATGTTGCAAACTTTTATACCCACAACTTTTGTTCCACTTCAATCAACATTTTGACATTAAGTCTTAGATTACTATAGTTCAACAAAACATTTTCTTTATGGTCCGTTGTTTTAAGTAAGGTTTTCATTTAAATGAGGCATTATTTTGTTTTGTATTTGTATTTAAAGAACTAATAGAGATGAGCAAATTTCCTCCTGTTTGTTGGGCTCCACTTGTCATATATCTATTCCCCAAAAGCGGACCTTGCCACTTCACTAAGCTTTTTTCAAAATCAGGGGTTGCCACAGCGATTGAACGGGCAATAATTCTGGTATATGTTTTACCAGTGGATGGATACCCTTCCTGTGGGAGGCACGGTGGCTCAGTGGTTAGCACTGTTGCCTCACAGCAAGAAGTTCACTGGATTGAGTCCCGGCTGGGCCAGTTGGCATTTCAGTGTGAAGTTTTGCATGTTTTCCCAGTGTTCGCGTGGGTTTTCTCTGAGTACTCCAGTCTCCCCCACAGTCCAAAGACATGCAGTACAGGTGAATTGAATAAACTAAATTGGCCGTAGAGTATGTGTGAATGTGATAGTGTATTTGGTGTCTCCAAAATACTGGGTTGTGGCTGGAAGGGCATCTGCTCCGTTAAACATATGCTGGAATATTTGGCGGTTCGTTCTGCTTTGGTGACCCCTTATAAATAAAGGGACTAAGCCGAAGGAAAATGAATGAATGAATGCCCTTTCTGTCACAACCCAGCCCTGAGAGTAATCTCCAATGCTGGAAAACACCCATGCACTCCCTCATTCAAACATACACATACTCTACGGCCATATTATTTATTATTATCCAATTTACCTATACTATGTCTTTGGACTGTGGGGGAAAGCGGAGCACCCTGAGGAAACCCATGCAGACATGGGCAGAACATGCAAACTGCTCAAAAAGACTACATGGTCCAGCAGGGACTTAAACCAGTGATCTTCTTTCTGTGAGGTGACAGTGCTACCACCTTAAAAATAATTGGTAAGTGGATGGTATAAACATAAATATTTGGTAAACATTTAGCAAATGATTGCTCACCTTTAGTGTGACTAGCATAGAGAGGAACTTCTTTTTGTCTCCGACCAGCATGACATTGCTTATGATCGACACCTTCTCCTTCAGTGCATTTTCAATAGGAATGGGTGGAACATTTTCTCCACCAGCAGTGATGATCAATTCTGAAAGGAAAAAGTAATTACTATAAGAAAATATGTATACCTCATTGTTGTTACAATATATGCATTTATCTTAGAATAACTACTACTCACAATAACATGAGTAGTAATTCAAAATTAATAAATTAAGATTTATTCTATAGTACTTTTTACAATGTAGATTTTGTCAAAGCAATTCAACAAAGGTGAAGAACAAAGAGTAAAAGCCATAATATTTCAAACTGTGGAACATTCCAGCAAGTCATGCAGACAAGAGAGTAGTGGTAGAATAATGGTAACATAGGGTTTTTGTTTCAGATTTGTGCAACCTTTTAAATGTCCATTATAAAAACACTTTGAAAAGTTGGCATTTCCATTAACTGATATCATGTAAATAAAAGACGGGTTACTAAGCAGATCCAAAGCTAAGCAGGGCTGAGCCTGGTTAGTACCTGGATGGTATAAATTATTTCAATATAGCTTAGGCTATTTTATCGAGATATGACACTATTGTTTTGAGCCTACAAAAGTGAACAAATAATTTGTAAAGTTTTATGTCTTTCTGTTGTATTCATATTTTGTATTATCGCCAAAATAAAAAAGAAAGAAGTCACTGGCGGCATCAACAGAGCTGTGAAGCAAGCAATCTTTTGCTCAGTCTCACACACACATACAGGCATCTAACGCGCACGTATCACAAAAAAAAAACACACTTTTTGAACTTGACAAAAACTCTCGACCACCTTTACAGGCTGACAGTCTTTAATATGGTGTAAAGATTATTATGCGTTATTATTTATTAACATCAAGGAGAACGCAGCAAAAAAAAAGTCCTTTATAAATTAAAACTTTATTATTTTATGCAACAGCCTTACATTTAAAAGAGAAACATAAGGGCGACAATAAGCAAAAAGACCCCTAGCCTATAAAGTGTTTTACGGAATAGCCTATCCTAAACTGACCAGCTACAGGCTATGTTTTCTTTCCCTTATTTATTTATTTGTTTGGCGCATGTACTTGTGTGCGATCAGAAAGCTAGTGTAATGACGGCATACCATCTTTACCAGACTCAGGCAAAGTCCACCTCTCCCTTCACTCCGCCCTGAAGCCTAGCTGGCCCAAGGTAAAAAAGGCCGGCCGCTGGCCCTGAGAAAACCCCGCTTTGGCTCGCTTGTTTTAGGCGCGATAGTGGAAACACGACTATTGAGCACTGTCTTTCAGATGAGATGCTAAACGGAGATCCTGAAAATCCAATGGCAACTTTCGTAAAAAGAGCAGGGGTGTCTTGGCCAAATTCCCTCCATCGGCCCTCACTCATCATGGACTCCCAATCATCCTCATCCACCAGATCAGTTATATCACCATCTGTCCACTCCCTCTATAGCTGGTGTGTGGTCAGTGCACTGGCACCATTGTCCTGTGGCTGATGTCGCATCATTCAAGTGGATGCTGCATACTGGTAGTGGTGTTGTGAGACCCCTTTCCTGATTATAAAGTGCTTTGGGTGTATGGCTATACACAATACATGTGCTATATAAATGCACATTACTTACTAAATTAGTTTCTACCTCTTGCAACAAGTCATTTCAAAATAAGTTTATCACATTCGCTGCACTAGCCATTGTTACATGTTATGCAAGAGGTTGTATTACAGTTTTGCAAAATATTGTTTTTTTTTAATATAAAAACCCCCTACATCTACACCTCATGAGATATAAATTTGGACTATGAGTGAAACTGAACTGTTTTCCATATTTTTAGTTCTCATTTTAATTTTGCACTATTTGAGGAGAAATAGAAACTTTTTTTGCAAGTACATAGAGTGCTGTGCAGCAATATAATTTGTTTTGATCCAAAAAGAACTCATAAATATTTAAAGACAAACTGACTTTGAGCTACAAGGTAGATAATCATTAGCTGCTTTGTTGAAGCTACCTTAACACTTTATTTCACCTTTGTTTAAATAGTCTTAAGCGGAGAATGATTCGTTTAAAACTAAACTAACCATGATTGCCAAGATATCTCTCTATTAATCACAGAATCACAAGAAGCTAAAGCAATATAAACAAGAAATATTTGTATATGAATATCCATATTTTGCAAAGTACCAGCTTAAATAAACAGTATTAACTTCTTTTATGTTAGGAGCTATTATAATGTAATATGTTTTTCATGTATCAGTAAACTGATGTTTACATTCCCGTGAGAAATCTCAATTAAAAGTGTTAAAAATCAGCACTTCATAACTGCACTTTCATTTCATGCTCAAACAGCAATATTACACAATTAGGATGTTAGTTGAATGTGTAAAAAGCATAATAGGATCCTTTCAATACAAGCCAATTTGTGTCTCGCTGTTGCACTTTTCACAAAAAAGAAATTCTTCACAAATTAAAATTATGTTTTTTTTTTTTATTTACCTTTGATTCTGCCAGTGATGAACAGGAAGTCATCCTTGTCATGTTTACCCAGGTCTCCTGAGTGAAGCCACGCATCTGCATCCAGAGCATTCTCAGTCTTCTCTGGCATGTTCAGGTATCCCATGAACACATGCCTGCCCCAGAAACAAATCTCTCCATTGCCATCAGCGTCTGGCTTGTCTATCTTAGTTTTGCAGCCATTCAGCACTTTACCACAGCTGGAGAAAAACAAAGTTTGAATGTCACACAATGTACAATTGTCATCTGCACAGTGCTTCATTCTACAGTGGAGCTCAATACTCATCATTACTCATCATAGCCTAAACCATAGTTGTTGTTTTTCTGGCTAAATTTAAAAATAATTAATTATACCTTTTTTAAGTTAATTTGGATAAGATTAGGATTAGGATTTGGGTTATTAACCTGTCATTTGAAGGCCAAATTTCAAGCATCTGTTAAATTGCATTATATTGCATATTCATGATTATATGACCTCTATGTTAGAGTTTTGTAATGAGTTACTAGTTTCCCTGTACAATTGACAAACCTCAGACAAAAATGCAGCTACTAAAGTGCTTTATAAAAAAAAAAAAAAAAAAAAAAAAAGATATTAAGTCAGTTCTGTCAGCATTGCAATAGCTACCTACTGTATTAATTCAATTTAATTCATCTTTATTTCTATAGCACTTTTTACAATGCATATTGTGTCAAAGAAACTTAATATAGATGGCGAAAAGAAAGTAAAAGCCATATTTCAAATTGTTAAATTGAAACTGCTTCTGTTCCATTTAGTAGAAATGTCACTGTTGAAGTTCAGTTCAGTTTTGTTCAGATCAGTGTAAGGCAAGTGTCACAGCTGAAGGCCGATCCACTAAAGAACAACTCCACCGATGCGCAGCTCCACCAGTTCCAGACAAGCAAGCCAGAGGCAAGTGAAGTAAAAAAAGAGACAACAGAAGTGAAGACAAAAAAATCTTGAACGATACCAGGTACAGCTGGGCATGACCAGTTCTCTTCAAGCCAAACACCTTGTAGTCTGGATATCTTAGGACTGAGAACCATGAGCATCTGTCATGGTGGAGAAGATGCAGATCAAAGTAGGTCATTGGGCAGGTGTTCAGAATAGTCAATGGGATCAATGCACTGACTCATTTGTCAGGAATCAGTCTTACGCTCTCAATTCATAGATGACCACAACAGCCATCTGCTTAGGATACAGGCCGGGTTGACAATTAAGTAGACTCAAGAAAACAGACAAACTAACATTAGCATAGAATAGCATAAATCGAACATTACAGACAGAAATGCCACAACTTCCAACTTTGTTTGACACTTGAAGTTGCACAAAGAAAGGTAAGTTTTGAATGAATGTCAATATTACCTTATTATGGTGTTATTTCACTGACAGATATCACAAGCGCAGTATTACAAGTCGAAAGGGCATCCATGTAATACGAGCGAAACGAAACGCGCCGGTTTTCTCTGTTCGTGGACAAAACTTCTCGCATGCAGTTAAAACACTGGCTGCTCACATGCGAATTATCTGCTCTCGTTCCATCTAATGATGTAGACTCACAATTTGTGCCTCATGTTTAATCTTCCTTTCGTGCTTTTGCTCTCCAGAGATCCTCCTGTTAAATTAGTTATCCCAATAATGTTGATATGGTTTATATATTGCTACACTGTTTATTAACAATACATGAAAAACTAAAAGGTTAAGATAAATTCTATAATAAATACTAGTGTTTTTGAGTGTTAGGTATACTGCCTATGTTTTAGACTAGTATTATTTACAACTTGTTAATAAATGCTTCAGCATACTGTAGTATTAATAATAGTGAACTGATAAAATGAAATGCAAAGTGTAGTTTTACTACAGTTAAGTGTGGTGAATTGTAGTATAATATACCCTATATTGTAAAAAAAAACAAAATAAAACAAAACACAGCACTGGGTAATTTGTTTATATTACACTTGTGTTACCACAGCATTTATAGTATTACCACAACTGATTAATTGAAGTTCTTTACTCTAGTAGGCTACTGTTCAAAACACTGTACATGCCAATAAACGTGTTCAGGGGCCCTGTGGAACAGCTTATCCTCAAAATGAAGAGGATGATATTATAGCCTATTGTTCTATTCACTCTTCAAATAAATGTCACTATCAATTATCACAGTTACATTTCTGCTTGCGTTAGTTATATTTTTGTTTAAATGTTTTTATTTGATTAGTATGGTGCACCTTTTGGATGTTTAATAATTCTTTTAAAAATAAAATGTATTTATTTCAATTCACCTTTATTTGTATAGCGCTTTTACAATGTAGATTGTGTCAAAGCGGCTTCACATAAAAGGTCATAGTAAATCGGAACAGTTTTCAGTGTTTAAGTTCAGTTCAGTTTAGCTCAGTTCAGTGTGGTTTAAAAATCACTACTGGGAGTCCAAACACTGAAGAGCAAATCCAATGATGCACAGCTCTACAGATTCCTAACCATGCAAGCCCGTGGCGACAGCAGAGAGGGAAACAAAACACTAATTGGCGAAGTGAAAAAAAAAACCTTGCGAGAAACCAGACTCAGTTGGGCATTCTTTACATCCAACTTCTATTCTCGCTGTCTTTGTATTTGAAACTGGAAATATCTCATCATATAACATACAGCCAAAAATTTATGGTTTATTAGATAAAAAATTTAATATGTAAGTTTTTTATTTAGAATTTTTGAATTTTGGTTATTGTTAATAAATAGCGCACCAATATAAATCATATCAAAAAGCACAAGAGGAAGAGGGAACACAAGGCACAAATTGTGAGTCTGCAAATAATCTCACTGAGCGAGTGTACTGAGAGCACGCAATAAAATTTGTGCGTGAGCAGTGCATATTTGAGAGCGTGAGAAAATTTGCGTGCAAGCAATTTAAAACAATTTGAGAGCTCACAAGCAGTTTTGTCCACAAACACAGAAAATCGGTGGAGGTAGAGAGCAAAGTTCTTCAACGTTATTGTTTACACGAAGAAGCCTACTTCATTGAGAATATGTGCTACCATTTTACATTGCTGCTAGCGGATTTGCATCTCAATCTCTTCAGCACATACGATTCAATTGACAAAATACCAATTTCACTCAATTTTACTTTGCAGCATACAGGAGTTGTTGGTCTACTGCTGCCTCATTGAGGTCGTTTATGTAATTTTGGTAAATCACATGTTGATCACCGAACACATAACATAGCACAACTAAACTTAATGAATTAGACAGCAGTAGACCTGCAATTTCTGTGTGATGTGAGGCATTATGGAATCTATTGTGGTGGAACTCGTTCTTGTGCAATATGCTGTAGAGACGAGACGCAGCACTGTTCAGCACTTTTTCAGAAAATGACATTTGTATTTTTATGTATCTGAGCAATGGTCTTTCATAAAAAAATATGTGTTTAATAAATACAGATCTTACAACCATACATAATCTGTTTACATTTTATTTTTCTGTTAAAAAGACTCTAAAAGACTCGAAAGTCAAACCGTAGGACTTTGGACTTGACTTGAGACTCGGGACTTGCCTGTCTTGACTTGGAACTTGAGGGCAATGAATTCAGACTTGCTTGTGACTTATGCAAGCCTGAATAATTTTGGAAAAATATACTGTGGACATGCCACAACCATAGCACAGGTACTGGAAATCTTCAGAGTTAAAGGTCACATGGATTCCACCCAGTATCAGCAGATTCTGAAGAACAATGTTTAGGAATCAGTCAAGAGGCTGAAGTTACACCAGGGTTGGATGTTTCAGCAGCACAATGACCCATAGCACAGTTCCAGATCTACCAAGGAATTCATGCTCAGACACAATAAAATGTTCTAGAATGGCTATCCCAGTCCCCAGACTTAAACATCATCAAAAGTCTATGGATTGATTTGAAAAGGGTCGATATCCTTGACTATAAGTTGAGTCTACAGGCTGTTATTTCAGCAAAAGGTTACTGTACAAAATATTGATGCATTATTTTGTTGGGGTGGCCAAATTTTTGCACCAGTCTGCTTTTGTTATGACTTAAATTGCATTGCATCTGTTCATTAAATTAATCTCATGTCAAAACTAAAATGTTGCTTTTCCCTAGGATATAAAATATATCCAAATGAAATTGATGATTTGCCGTCTTTCGGATGAAATGTTAAGCCGAGGTCCTGACTTTCTGTGCTTATTAAAAATCCCATGGCACTTCTCATAAAGAGTACGGTGGTAACCCGGTGTCCTGGCCAAATTCCCTACATTGGCCCTTACCGATCATGGCCTCCCAAATATCCCCATTGTAGGAGCCATTTGTTTATTTTATTTAAAGGTTTGTGTTAATCTTGATTTCTTTTATTTTGGAGATTTGCACCCCATGCAGGCCAGAGGAAGCTTAAAAGGCCTGGGTGTGGCCTACTGGAGAAGGGCCTGCTGGGAGCACATGGTCTTTAGACCTTACCCCCAGTGTTTGTTGACCAAAGTCGTTTGATTTTGTTTATTTCATATCAGTTTTTGTTCAAACAAGCTCTACAATAAACAGCCACACATGAAGACTTGTCGTATTATTTCTTAAGGAAGCGTCTAAAACCCTCAGCAGACCCAAGATGTGACTAATTTGAAATTTCCATACAGGATAGTCATAACACCCATCCACGAATTGGCTGTATCACTGTCTCTCCACCAATAGCTGGTGTGTGATATGTACACTTGCTTCATTGTCCTGTGGCTGCCATTGCATCATCCAAGTCGATGCTGCACACTGGTGGTGGTGTGGAGAGACCCCCCTCAAGATTGTGAAGTGCTTTGGGTGTATGGCCTTACACAATAAATGCTCTATATAAATACACATTACACATAATCCTGGACCAGACCGTATCCTGAGCAGCTGCTGTGGTGGTCATGGAAGAGTGGTGGTCATGGAAGAGTGGAGAGCATGAGACTGATACACCAGCCGATGACCTCTCCCACCTGCAGTTTCTCCACGATGGACGTCGTCCAGTGCTCTCCAGCCTCCAGTGCCTAGACTGCATCTCTGCACCAGACGTTTGGCCATAGGAGAAATAGTCATGCCCAACTGAGACTGTTTTTTTAATTCCTCACTTTCGCCAATTGGTGAAGTTTTTTCCTCGCTGCTGTCGCCCCTGGCTTGCATGGTTCGGGACCTGTAGAGCTGCGCATTGATGGATTTGCTCTTCAGAGTTTGAACTCTCAGCAGTAAATATTAAACCACACTGAACCGAGCTAAACTGAACTTCAACACTGAAAACTGGACTGACACTGTTTCGATTTACTATAACCTTCTATGTGAAGCTGCTTTGACACAATCTACATTGTAAAAGCACTATAGAAATAAAGATGAATTGAATTACTTTACATTTGAAAGGCCAGCAGGCTATAGGTTTTGAGATTATGAAAATTATCTGGGGTGGCCAAACGTTTGCATAAAACTGTAACAAATAGAACCCAGTGTATTGAATGAAAATAGGGTGTGGCTCCCTTAAGAAAGAGAACCACCATTTTATGTGTGTGTGTGTGTGTGTGTGTGTGTGTGTGTGTGTGTGTACAGTCTGTAGACGCATGCACTACGAGAACCGCATGTATGCAGTACCAGTGTTTATTTCAATGTTTATTTATTTCTCTGATCCACGAATAGACCGTTTTCACATGACGTCACGCGGTGTTTGGTTTCCACCTACACAGAACTCCCCATAGAGAACTCACCAGTCAGCTGTATATTTACTACAGATACAGAAAACTTACAGATCAGCCACTTTGACAAACTGACAACTGACAAAATGGGACATTAAACGGAGAGTGTAGTGCTTTGTATTTCGGTCTTTACTGAAGTTGGTATGTACTGTAGATTTCAGATGTTTACACGGGTACTGAACATTTTTATGTCAAATTTATTTATGTATTTATTTTTGTGTTCTGAAAAATCAGTAATAAATAAAACTGTTGGTGTTTTACTGTGGTTTTTTGCAGTGGGCAGCTGATTCACGAACACATTTATATTATTCACATTCTAGTGCTCAGTTCTCTGTTTTTTTATTTAGGCATTTTATTCATGAACATAAATCATTTATGTCCATTTAATATTTAAATGAAATGAAAGAGGAAAAAAAGTGTTGTATGTGACTCTTAATAATCAAAAAACAAAATCATTATAAAAATGTACAATTGCAAAAATAACACCAAGAAGCCTGCATTTTAATTCAGTATTATTAGATTATGAAATTGTTTGTAGTGAAAATATCAAATTAAATCCACCCAGTAGGTGCCGGTAGGACAATGTCTTAATTCATTCAAATGGAGAAAATGAACAAAACTTTAAAGGATCAGTAAGTAATAAAAGATGAAACTGATTGCATTTATAGACAACATACCAGGTAATATTAGAAAATGTATTAAATAATTTTACTAATTTACATTTACATTTACATATAACATTTACATATAACATAGTTACATAATTTATTTTTATAACAATGTCAACATCAAAAAAAATAAATCCATTAGTATTTTCATGAGGAAATAAACTTTTTCATTTGTTAATTTTGCAGAGGAGTATCCCATTCATTCAAAGATAAACCAGAAATAAAAATACACTGCATTGCCGATAGGGGGGAGACCTCATTGACAGACGAGTCTTCACAATGACATATATGACATACAAGTTAATGACTGATCATATATGCATGTGTTTGTGTGTGTTCATATATAGCAATATAATTAACACATATTTTTGATTTGATTGCATTTTATAAAAATCATCACCTTTTTAAATTGTGGGGGGATTGTAGCTTTACAATTTCAAATATATTATGTTAATATCCATAGTAGATCAAGCCTCTGACCTCATAATGCGATGACCCTCAGCCCAGGACATGGTGTGTGGTCCGGTGCTCTCGCTCATGCCATACAGCTCAAAGATGGGGATGTAAAGGCTCATGAAGTACTCCAGTGTGTCTTTGGTGATAGGAGCTGCTCCAGTGTAACAAGCCCTACACCGATCAAGACCCAAAGCTTTTCTCACATTGTTGAAAACCAGGATATTTGCCAATGTGAAGCCCCATGGCGCTGAGGAAACACTGTAGACAAAAATGAGCTTTGAGTTTCTTTTAGATGACTCAATATTTAATTTAATCTATTGGATCTTTTAAAATGCACCCATTCATGGTGTTGTAGCTTGCTTGAAGTCCGATCACCTTAGCCCAGTCAGAAATAATCCTCTTCATGACTGATGAGTTTTTACCAACAGCTTTCATTGCTTCTTGCATTTTTTCCCACACTCTGGGAACTCCCAAAAATCTTGTAGGACGGACCTCCCTCAAAGTGTTGCCCAGTGAACCCTGCCATGAAACACTGTTAAATTTGTACAATAGCATCTCCGGAATAATAAAATAAAATGGCATTTAAAAAAACGTTTGGATGTTTTTTATAAATTAAAAAGAATATACAAAGACAATTATTTAATTGACAACAAGTGCAACAAAAATATTTTTAATAGTTTTCAGTAATCAAATATCAACAAATTTTATTTTCAATGGAGGCAACACACTCAAAACTATATATATATATATATATATATATATATATATATATATATATATATATATATATATATAGGTGAAGTCAGAAGCCACCCTTTGATTTTTTATTTTTTTTTATATTTCCAAAATGAAGTTTAACAGAGCAAGGACACTTTCACAGTATGTCTGATAATATTTCTTCTTCTGGAGAAAATCTTATTTGTTTTATTTTTGATAGAATAAAAGCTGACTTCATTCAATAATTCTGACTATATATATACAAAGATTGTTTAGGTGGTTTCTATGATAGTGATATCAGAGCACATGTTTAATATGGAGAGAAACAAAAAGTCAAAGTAAATATTGCTTGATAAGGTAATATATTCATTTCCAAACATGCTGTACCTTCAAAGGTGTTTTTAAAAACCAAACAAAATTAAGGTAAATAAGAGTATTTCGTATACATGAAATGCTATAAGCAATTCAAAGCTAATCAGTGAAGCTATCTTTAATTTTTTCACAATAAACTGTAGGAATGTAATTTCTACCACTGTCATTTGCACCACACTGCCCACTGTGGTGGAAAAGACAACATGTGGTAGAAATTACATTTATGGTTACAAAACACTTGATATGGATTGCGAAGGTACAGGGGTTGGACAATGAAACTAAAACACTGGCCAATTTAGTGTTGAGGTTTTATGGCTAAATTTGAGCAGCTGGTGGCCAATCTTAATTGATTGCCAATTCCACCAGTAAAGCTACGGTCACACCGGGCTTTGTGTGTGCGAAAATCTGTTTACGGCGCTGCGAAAAGGGGCGGGATTAAACAAGATTATTAGACAATTAAAAAAAAGCAAGCGATTGATCCATGTTTTAAATTTCTGTCCAGAGAGGTCCTGTTTTGATCCTCGATTGGTCTCACGCAGTCAAGTGATGCGATTTCGCAGGTCAGAGTTCACCAAGCTTGAACTTTGCACCGCAGCGAACTGCGAAACTTAACGCATGACCCCGCGTTTCCGGTCTGACGCATTCGCGTGCGTATGAATGGAAGTCTATGGGAAGAAAAGTCAAGTGTGACCGCAGCTTTAGTGTGTGAAGGTTTAATTAGCAGAGTAATAGCACAGTTTTTCTTGAAATATTGCAATGCACAAAATATTATGTCATATGGTGACATACTAGAATTCAAAAGAGGATAAATTATTTATGTGTGTCTCGTTGGCGAGCAAGTCTTCGTAATGTATCAAGAGCCACAGTATCCAGAATAAAGTCAGCAAACCACCAACAAGAAGAACCACATCCAACAGGAGTAAGTTTGGATGCAAGAGAAAGCTGTCTAAAAGGGATGTCTGGGTGCTAAGATGATTGTATCCAAAAAACATAAAACCATAGCTGCCCAACTCACTGCAGAATTAAAGGTGCACCTCAACTTTCCTGTTTCCATGAAATCTGTTGGTCAAAAGCTCCACAGGGTCATTATACAGGACATGGCCGATTGCTATGACCAAATCTTTGCTCACTCATGCCAATGCCAAACGCCTGTTTCAATAATGCAGCAGCCAAAATCTTGGTCTGTGGGCAACGTGAAACATGTATTGTTCTTTGAAAAGTCCACCTTCACTGTCTTTCACACATTTGGGAGTTATGGTGTGTACCACCTAAAGAAGTGTACCACCCAGACATTTGATGCCCAGAGCATGGGGGACCAGTGATGGTTTGGGCTGCAATATCATGGCATTCCCTAGGTCCAATGCTGGTGCTAGATAGAGCATCACTGCCAAGGACTACCAAACCATTCTGGAGGACTATGCCCATCCAGTGGTTCAAACATTGTATCCTTAAGGTGGTGGCATGTATCAGGAAGATAATGCACCAATACACGCAGCAAGACTGGTGACACAGTGGTTTGATGAACATGAAAGTGAAGTTGAACATCTCTCATGGCCTGCACAGTCACCAGAGCTATATATTATTGAGCACTTTGGGGCATTTTGGGGAATGAGTCAGAAAATGTTTTCCTCCAGCAGCATCACGTAGTAACCTAAACACTATTCTGCGAGAAGAATGGCTCAAAATCCATCGGACCACTGTGCAGGACTTTCCAAAATGAACTGCGAATGGTATATTGTCCACAAAAGGAGGCTCAACACCCATACTAATGATTTATTGTGCTCTAAAACCAGGCCTTTCAGTTTTAATGTCCATCCCCTGTAGATGTGTAATGCTTTTTATTTTTAAATTAATTTATATAATATTTGAATAATAATCAGTTATTCACAGTATGCACTGTAACTGTTCATCTGTTAGACAAATCATTTTTTTAAAATCAATCTCAAACTTACACATACAAAAACTTTGTGGTTATGCTTAATAATTTTGCAAATTGAGTTTAATAAGTGTGAGTTTAAGAGTTTAATAATGTTTCTAATAAATATATAATGTTTTATACATTACCATTGATTTAATGTCATTTCCACCACCACATTCATTTTTTAAAAGTATTTTAAAAGTTCTTATTACACATTAAAAGGTATTCACAATTTATGAGTTCATGCTCTATTTATTATACACATTCAATTTATTTTCTAATAAGCTCTTAAACAAATTTATATAAAATTTAAGAGTGTGACAGGTGTACAATTCAGCATTTGGTCCTAAGGGACTAAATTATTTCATTGACAAATGTATAATTATTGTATATATTGTGGAAAGATTGGTTAAACTAGATACAAAAAGATCTTAGACAATTTTTGACGGCCATAATTTATTTCATTTTAAAATAAAAGTTGTATATTGAGATGTGGTGGAAATGACATTTGTTAATTTCAAGACAGAAAAAAATATTAAACATAACAATTTCTCTCTTACAGATTTTAAAACTAGACAGATTATTTAGGCCCAATCCCAATTGTTAGGCCCAATCCTAATTTTTAGGCCCAATCCCAATTCTACCCCTGTCAATGTGCAGTTAGTTCTAAGTCTAATAATACTGCTAAATAATAATAATAATAATAATAATAATAATACAGTCCAAAGACATGCGGTAAAGGTGAATTGGGTAGGCTAAGTTGTCCGTAGTTTATGAGTGTGATTGAGTGTGTATGGATGTTTCCCAGAGATAAGTTGCAGCTGGAAGGGCATCCTCTGCGTAAAACATATGCTGGATAATTTGGCGGTTCATTCCGCTGTGGCAACCACAGATTAATAAAGGGACTAAGCCGAAAAGAAAATGAATGAATCTAACAAAATTTAGGATGATTCCCCCCAAGTAAAAAAAAAAAAAAGTGTTTATGTGGCTTTGGAGGCCTATAAACCACTGCAATAACTAACAGAGTTTCAGAGTTAAATACAAGCAGCAGAAATGTAAAGCTATTGTTAGTAGTTCTTTAAATAATCCGACATTGAAAGCAGTTTCTAAAAATTGAAGCCAACCCACCATCCATTCTCACAGAATGAGCTGAGTTGAAACAATTAGGAGGTAAGTTAGGAGGTAAGCTCAGAGAATGGAGTCAACTCTCCATTTGTACCCAGGACGTTGTGCTAAATGAAAAATCTGATAATTGGGAGATAAAAGAGTCTTTAAGAATGAAAATCTTTTTTTACAACAGACCTTGTGTACAGGTTACAGAGGCTATCTTTATCTGCACAGTGTCCTTAGACAACTGTGTTGCACTGAAAAAAGTGTTGCATGCAAAACTGTTGCAAACAATTTATTTGTGTTGAATTTAAACAAATAAAATTTAATAATGTTCAACTTAATTTGTTTGTTTAAATTCAGCCCAAATTAATTGTTTACAACCACTCAACGTAAAAAAATTGAGAAAATCCAAGGAATCATCTTTGAATACATTTTTTTCAGTGTACGCAGCAGGCAGAGACAGCATGTAGACATGCCATGGTGTTGTAGGTGGGATGAGTGATATAGACTTCATTGATCCCACAAGCTCAGTAGAGTGCAGGGCCGGCCCGTGACATAGGCAGTATAGACAAATGCTAAGGGCTGTACATACAGGGCTGTACATACAAGCGCTGTACATACAGGGGGGTGCCAGAAATGAGGGAAGAAAAATAAGTGTAACTTCACTATTCCTAAAACTATTTGGTTCTATGACTTCAGAAAAGAATAAACTCACATTTATTTAATCGCATAGTGCAAAACCTAGTATTATTATTATTATTATTATTAATAATATAGCCTACTCGCCAACGACGCCCCTATTCTGAATATTTAGACTTTACCTGCTACACTGTGTTAATTTTTTTAATGGGACATCAAGCTCAACATGTCAAAACATCCCAAACTGTCTGGTGCGCAGGGGAGGCAAAAAATAAAAGAAGGGGAGGAAAAATGCAACAAAAACAGAGGTAATGTTATGATAAACAGGATTATTTTGCTGTATCCCAACTATGATTGATAACGCCATTAACCATTACCATGACACAACCCTCCAGTTTTTGCCCACTATCATCCCATTTAAGTATTTTCCCATATTTTCCAAAAGTGCCGTTCTCAGAGCCGATCTCAAATGTGATATGACTGCAAGAGCTGTTCAAGAGAATTGTGCTATAGCTTTATTTTGGCTTAAAAGCACATCGAAATGAATATAAATGTCTATGAATATGAATAAATATGTCTGCATTCACTTTCTTTCCATTAAAGCTGTGGATCAATCGTCATAAACTGAATCAGTGAATGCATGCTGACTGACGGACGCACTCTGTATGATAAACTGTTCCCAGATAAGCTTCTGTAAGCATTGTGTGTTTTTAAACAGAAAAATACACTTAATAACATGTAAACATGTCCATCCTGCGTGTTTTATTTTAAACACAACTAATTTTCTCTTAAATGAGCATAAACGGTTAATCAAATGTTTAGATTAGCCTATAGATCTGTGCATTCTTACATTGACACCTCTGTTATTAAACAAAACAAAATGAGAAATTCACTAGCCACTCTTCACTAAATAACTATAGTAACTTTAATCAATATTTAAATACAGTAAAAAGGGAATGAGATTTTATAACTTGATTTAATTTCAGTATAGGCCATTGATTTTAATAGGCTAAACCTTTTATTTTATTGTTAATATTTTCTGTTTGCTATGTATACTATCATTTGAAGCTAATTGTTGTCCCCTATTTTTACATCCCAGTGTTGACATGGCATAACATGGTTTGCTAATCAATAAATAGATAGCTCTCTCTGTTAGTTTTAAAGTCAGCAAATATTATGGAAGGGCATAGATTTTATGGAAAATAGTAATAGTAATGTAACTACCCCCATCATTCCTTCCTCAAGCAAATGTGTAAATATTAGATCTATTCAGCAGGTGTTATAACATTAATTGCAATGGCATGGCTATCCAACATTTTCCCAGCTTGTAAAAATCAATCAAAATGCTCTTCATTTTCCAAGTCTAGCTGTTTGTTGTATTGCAGTTCATATTGTTTAAAGTACGTTTATCAAAAACTTTACATCAGTGTTAAAGTGCACATTATTAATGTTAGAGCATAGCTTAGCATTCCCAGGTATGTTATACTGCAGTTTACTCATTCTTTGCATTCACTAATTAGCATTTCACTGTAATGACAATAAAATTTAAATTGTTACTAATATATGAATTACTAATACAATTTTTGTATATCAGAAAACATACATTGTCTATTATACAGTATAGTCTACATCATGCATGTATCTCTAGGTTTTAATTTATGTTGTTACATCTTTTTTATTCTTTAAATCACGTGTTTATAACTAGACTGGCATCAAACTCTCCTCTTATGTCTTTAAATGCGCTGCTGTTGTTTCTCACTCTCACTCCTTCTTCCTAAGTATTTTGAATGTGCAATTGTTTTATTTAAATAAAAAGATGTCTAAGACAAAGCTAATACGTTTCTTATTAGTATAAGTACACTGCCAGTGGAATTTACTGCAATATGCAGGGCACCACCTGAAATTTTGCCTAGGGTACCAAATTGGTTAGAGCTGGCCCTGGTAGAGTGGGTGATTTTAATGAGTAAGCTCTAATATTTGGATGCCAGATAGTGGAGCAGTTGACATCACTTTCTCTCTTAGATAATTATGTTGGCTTGAGAAAGCTAATGGTATTGAATGGTATAGGTATTGAAGCTAGTAATCAATGAATTCTGTATAATCTCCCCCATAGGGCTTTATTATTACAAGTCCCAGGATTTACAGACAAAGTAGCTATCCTTTTTAGACTCATCATTCCCTTTACAGTTTTCCTATAAATATTTAATAATAAATAAAAAAAAAAAATTGAATAGGCTAATAAAAAAATGCTGCCATTAGTGGTAGAGTGCCCAGCAGAGGGCACTCTAGAGTGCATTCAACAGAGAGCATTCTAACATGGAAATTACTTCTAAACAACATTTAAATCTCTGTTTAGACTAAAGAGGAGTTTTTGTTTGAAAGAGGAGGATTTTTCCATATTTTCCCAGCGGATTTAACATTTCTATATTTTTAAGCTTTTCTACAACAACAGAAAACATAAAAACAAACACTGTAACACGTGGAGTGACAGAGACAACATTAGGATCCAATTGCAGGTTTATTCGGTAGTCAGGCAAGCAAGGGTCAACACAGGTGCAAACAGATGAATAAAGGCAAATCCAGAATCGTAGTCACTATAACAGGCGAGAGGTCGGAAGGCAGGCAGTGAACAGTGACAAACAGACAAACTTGGCAAAGGTCAAAACATGGAGAAACAAGACTAAGGAAAACGCGTTGAATTGTCACTTTACAGGTAAACAAGACTCACCAAGGAAGTGAGAGTGTGTGCTGCTAAATTAGTGTGTGCAATCAGTCCAGAAGCAGCATCAGCTGTGGGAGTCCAATCAGTGGAGACCTGGAGCAGGTGTGTGTGTGTGTGTGTGTGGCATGACTAAATATGTAGTCCATAAGTTGAAGTCGCTTTGGATAAAAGCGTCTGCTAAATGACTAAATGTAAATGTAAATGTAAATGTATAAAAGGCCAGAGCCACCACCTGAGTCCCTTGAATGGCTGCCAGAGCCACGTGATTTCCCAGTGCTGCCAGAGCCGTCTGATTACTCAGGGCCTTCTGACCCCAAGCCTCCTGAACCACTGGGGTTATCTGAACTGCCAGTGCCTCCTGATCCAGAGCCTCCTCACCCACTGCTGCTACCTGAACCGCCAGTGACTACTGATCCAGAGCCTCCTGACCCACTGCTGCTACCTGAACCGCCAGTGTGGTTGTCTGAACTGCCAGTGCCTCCTGACCAAATGGGGTTGTCTGAACCACCAGTCCCTCCTTATTCTAAGCCCCCTGACCCACTGTGCTTGTCTGAACCACTAGTGCTTCCTGAACCAGAACCTCCTGACCCACTGGGATTGTGTCAGCCACCAGTGCCTTCTGACCTAGAGCCTCCAGACTTACTGGATTTGTGTGAGCTGCCAGTGCCTCCTGTAGTGATCAGTGATAAAGCAAGGAACTTGTGGAAATTAACTTTCCAATATAAACAAACGCTGCAGAGTTAACACTTAACTCTGGCCTTTTTCATTAGCTTATCAGAAAATGGCAATTGAGACAGTGACCATCTGTCTTGTTTATCTGAAAGACAAAGGTGTTAAGAGCCCAGAACTTGCAAAACAGCTTCTTGATCCAATCAACATTCTACATCATCGTCTCAGACACAGAGAGACGCATGGATCACAATACCTCCATCTCACAAAAGAGACACAAATGAAATATTTTACTTCATATACCTTTAGATACAAATGATCATGTATATATATATATATATATATATATATATATATATATATATATATATATATATATATATATATATATATATATATATATATAATATGCACTGCTTGAAATACTCTATTGTATGAAACTTTGCTTATTAATGTATATATATGAATACTTAAAGATCAACATTACATAGTGATGTTTAGACTCTATATATTACAAATAATGCCTTGGGTAAATTATATGTGATTTGGAAAATGAATTATGCATAGAAAAATATTTAAGACTCTTAAATATTATAATAGTTAACTGGTGGACTATGACTCAGCAAATGCCGGTCACACTATGGATGACACTTCCCAGTGACCAACTCACAGGATCATCCAATCACAATGCTGGATTTGAAAGGTGACACCTTTTCAATCCCACCTTCCAGAGAAAGTATTAAAAAACATTCTCTCAAAGGAGAAAGGTGGTAGTAACAAAGAGATGTGTGGTGGTATGCAGTGGTAATCGAGTGTGGTACAAAGAAGAGTGGTATCGAGAGTGGTGTTGTAACTAAGAGAGTAACTCGGAGGAAACAGGAAGAGAAGTGAAGGAAGGCCTGACACAAAAGGCTATCTGAATTGCTCAAAGACATCAGGACTTTTGCTGCGTGTTCCAGCAAGGATTTGGTAATTGGATTCACAGTGCTTTTTCCAAGGCAGCTAAAACCATAGCTTCAAGACTTCCACCTCCAGATATCTGCAAGTCCCAGATTTCCAGGAACTCTATGTTCAAGGATAAAGACATTGGCGTGTTCCCAACATCAGAACCACCACCTCCAGAAATCTCCAGATCTGCGTGTTCTAGAATCTATAGATATCTTCTTCTCAAAGCTCAAGAGAGCCAAGTCTGCTCGTTCCATGCTTCAAGATCTGCAAGAAGATCCAACTTCTTCCAACCACTGCATCCACGGCAGAAACGTAAATATACCACTTTCCAACTATCTAATTGAGACCTTGGCATAGTGTGTTTCAGTATAAAATATTTGAATTAATTAGATGTTTATAACAGAAATTTATTAATAACAAAGACTTCCTCAGTTCGTTGTTAATGTAGAATAAGGTTTACCTTACCTTAACTTAATCACCTTCTTCACTCGCCTATCCACTTCATTGATTGTTCATTTAGTAATTTAGTTACCTTGTTTACTATTTTGTTAATAAATACATTCATTACAATTGTGTCTTCCTTGTGTTGATAATACAGTAAAAGGCTCTACAAGTCAGACGATCTCATTATCCTTGAGATTTGGCCAGATAATAAACTCCTCATTTGTATATTTTAATTAACAATATTTTATTGTTAAATATTTTGACAGTGGAAAGCTATCTGGTGCCCCTTTTTAAAATGAGTTATTTATCTGTTATTTCTACATTAATTGGTGCCCCCGCGTGAGGCTAAAATATCGATATTAATGACAATACCAAAATATTGATTTTAATATTTGATAAATCCAATTATCACTACACTTCTGAACCAGAACTTCCTGACCCACTAGGTTGTCTGAGCCACCAGTACCTGCTAAATCAGGCTCTCCACAGCTCCCTGCGCTAGGCCCTCCACAGTTCTACGTTCCAGATCCCCCGCAGCTCCACACTCCAGGCCCTAAATCCCTTCCACCTGTTCCGCCTCCACTCCACCTCCCTAATATATATTATATATATATATATATATATATATATATATATATATATATATATATAGCTTATATATATAGGCAGATAATTATAAATATTTCGAAATGTTATATTTTTATATAGCAAACTTTATAAAATATTGAACTGCTCTTATGAACTGAATGGTCTAAACCCAAAGCAAAAAAGCTATAATTTCAAAATTGCAAGGTGATTATTTACACCTATATTCACATAAATCAGCATGCAAAAAATAAATAATTTCCTTTTCTTCATAGCTAATTAACATGCAACTTGACTAATGCATAAAAATAGTAGGTTAAATAACAAAATGGGATTCAATCAACAAGCAAGTAAAATATATTTTAAATAAAATGAAAATGAAAGAGCAAAGGACTGAGGCTCAAATGTTCTTGAATAAAGTGTGTTACAGTAATGTACATATGTACAAATGTGTAATGTTCGAATAAGCCATTTTTAGAAGTGTTTTGACAGTTCAGAGCCACCGTACAAGCGAACAGCTAAATACAGATTGTATTACTGTGGTAATACTGTGGTAATAAATGTGGTATAGACTCATCCTATTTGGCGTTTTAGATATTTTTGATAACATGTAGCTGCTGCTTGTCAACCAGACATTGCTTCTATGTTCGTTCTTGCTGTCAATTGCTGCAAAAATGATCTATGAAAAGTTTATGATAAACTGCTAGTTGAGTTTAACTCAACTGCGGGTGGAGATTTGCCCTCGGAGTCAGATTTTGATACAAACCTGAGCATTGAGCACACAGATGACTTTATGACAAACACAGAGCATAATATAAGGACAGACTGTGGCGGCGAGTTGAGGGCGTACCTCTCTCCTGTGTGTATGTGTGTTTGTATGTGTGTGGTGACAGTTCTCATGCGCGCTCGTTATAATCTATGAATATTCCGATCAAACTGAATACAATCTTACATCAACAACACATGGCAAGCAACGTGTTGATAACAACAAATAATCATATTAGATTACAAACAACCCAACAAGTTGTTACACTTGTGCATTGCTGCTGTTATGTTTACACAGGTAATGCTTTTTTGTGTAATTTAAAGCAAAATACACAATGGCACTCAATCAAACATATCTACATTGATAAGGAATATGGTTACTTACTGAGTTATTAACGCACAGCAATACCACACAAGAAAAGACTTTGAAGGAATAAGCAATGTGAGGAGAGATCCATTATAGAGCACTGGACAAGTCTAAACAAGTTCCGCCCATGCATGCTCGAGGTAGGCAGTTCTGTACAATTATGTAATTTATCGGTTTAAAGATATTGGACTAATTTAGACAACGGATCGATAACGATAATCTTAAAAATAGCATTTATCGGCCGATAACGATATGGTCACCGATATATCGTGCATCCCTAATATATATATATATATATATATATATATATATATATATATATACAGTTGTTTGTAGAATAAGGTTTATCTTATCAGAATCTAGCTTGTCTTAAGAACCGATAACAGAGTAATTCATCACAACTCCTCAACTTAATCACCTTCATGATTCATGCCTATGCACTTTAATTATTGTACATTTAGTAATTTTAGTTGCTCTTGTGAACTCTTTTGTTCATAAATGCTAATTTATAACAAATGTGTCTTCCTTGTGTTGATAATACAGTAATAGGCTCTACAAGTCAGACTATCTCACTATCCTTTCGATATGGTGTAGTAATAATTGGATTTAGGAGAAATATTAATATCAATATTTTGGTATTGATATTAATATTGATATTTTAGCCTCACACGAGGGCCCCAATTAATGTAGTGATAATGTAGTGATAATTGGATAATTTATCTCAGATATTGACATCAATATTTTGGTATTAATGTTAATATTGATATTTTAGCCTCTCGTAGGGCACCAAATAATGTAGAAATAACAGATAAATAACTCCTTTTAAACCGGGCATCAGACAGCTGTCAAAATAATTAACAATAAAATATTGTTAATTGAAATATACAAATATAAAGGTGTTTATTATCTGGCCAGATCTCAAGGATAATGAGATCGTCTGACTTGTAGAGCCTTTTACTGTATTATCAACACAAGGAAGACACAATTGTAGTAAATGTGTATTTATTAACAAAAGAGTGAACAAGAGTAACTAAAATTACTAAATGTACAATAAATGAAGTGTGTAGGCATGAATCATGAAAGTGATTAAGTTAAGGATTGTGGTTAATAACTCTTTTCTAAAAACAAGATAGAGTCTGATAAGGTAAACCTTATTCTAAAATAACAAAGAACTGAGGAAGTTTTTGCTATTAAACAATATCAGTTATAAACATCTAATTAATTAAAATATTTCATACTGAAACACATTATGCTAAGCTCTCTCTTAGAGGGTTGGGAATTAAAATCCTTTTGTTTTGTCTTGCAGACATTCAGTGGTGTAATGCTTGCATTAAAAACCACACCACTACAACCTTGTGTATTAGGCCTCCACACACTTCTCTTCCTGATTACCTTGTCTCTCTTAGAGGGCTACTACTCCCACTACTCTTCGTTCTGATACCACTAGTCTCCTTCCTCTTTAAGACTACCTTCCCTTCCTCTTTGAGAGAATGTTTTTATCCTTTCTCTGGAAGGAGGGACTGAAAATATGTCGACTTTTGAGTTGGTCACTGGAAGAAGTCATCCATAGTGTGACCGGCATTTGCATAGTTATAATCCACAGTTAAACTGTTATTATATTTAAGAGTCTTAAATATTTTCCTATGCATAATTAACTTTTCAAACCACATCTAATTTATCCAAGGCATTGTTTTTAATATATAGAGTCACTATGTAATGTTGATCTTTACCTAAGCATTCATATAATAAACATTAATAAGCAAAGTTTCATACAGTGGAATATTTCAAGCAGTGCATATTAAACATATGCATGATCATTCGAATCTAAAGGTATATAAAGTATATAAATATTTCGTTTTGTGTCACTTTTGTGAGATGGAAGTTTTGTGAGCCATGTCTCTCTGTGTCTGAGACGATGTAGATTAGAAAGAATATTGTTTGGATCAAGAAGCTGTTTTGCAAGTTTTGGGCTCTTAACGCCTTTGTCCTTCAGATGAACAAAGGGCAGATGGTCACCATCTCAATTGCCACTTTTCTGATAAGCTTAACAAAAGGGCCAGAGTTTAGTGTTAACTCTGGAGCATTTGTTCATATTGGAAATTCATTTTCACAAGTTAATTTCCACAAGTTTCCTCAAGCGCTGCTGAGAGCCTCAGAGGGGACGAACGACAACGGGCACCGGCAGACAGAGATGCTGAAGAAGGACTTCAGGAGTCTGATCGAGACGGTTCGACGCACCTCGCCCGCCGCGCAGATCATCGTTTCTGGACCGCTTCCTAATTACCGCAGAGAAAATGAAAGGCTCCAAAGACTTTTTGCTCTGAATGAATGGCTACTAACATGGTGTAAAAAACAGAAATTGCTCTTTGCCAATAACTGGAATCTTTTCTGGGAGTGTCCTAGGCTTTTCCGCGCTGACGGGCTGCACCCTACTCGAGCTGGAGCTGAACTTGTCGGGCAACATCTCCAGAATACTTCGCTCTATCTGACTAGTAAATAAAAATTCACAAAATTCACAATTTAGCCATACAGACTTCTATTCGTCCCACATAAATAACAGTAATGCATATCTGGCTAACCCCATAGAGACTGTGTCTATTCCTCGTATTATTAGATCAAGAAATAAACGTACTGTGTGCTCCAGAAATAATCTATTAAGAATTAAACCAGAAAAACCACTAAAAAGTGAAAATTTCATGAAGCTTGGTCTCCTAAACATCAGGTCACTAGCACCTAAAGCACTTATCATAAATGAAATAATAACAGATAACCATCTTAATGCACTCTGTCTCACTGAAACCTGGCTGAAACAAAATGACTATATTAGTTTACATGAAGCAACTCCTCCAGGATTCTTATATAAACATGAGGCTCGTCAAACTAGTCGTGGTGGTGGAGTTGCATCAATTTTTTGTGATATTCTTAATGTTAATCAGAGAAACGGACTTATGTTTAGCTCCTTTGAAGTATTAGTGCTTAATGTTATGCTTCCGGACACTATGCAAAAACCTATTTTATCTCTCGCTCTAGTCACCATATATAGACCCCCAGGACCCTATGTCAATTTTCTAAAAGAGTTTTCTGATTTTATCTCTGACTTACTAGTAAAAACTGATAAAATACTAATTGTAGGAGACTTTAACATCCACATAGATGATGCTAACAACACTCCAACCCATCGCTTAAAGCATACACTAGATCTAATTCTGTCTTATGGAATTGAGGTCATTGATGTAGACATTATACCACAAAGTGATGATATTACAGACCACTACCTCTTACTATATAAGTTGTGTTTACCTAAAATTAGCAGATCCGCTCCGATATTTCTGTAACGCGGAAATGAGTACTAGAAGAATCCCATATGCAAGTAAAAATACTTTATTGACACAGTCAATACAGCACGTGAACAACTCCAAAAAACGCAAAATAAACAAACAAAGATAAGGTATCCCACTCAAACAGGGATCGGGGGAAAACAGACAGGAACAGAGTAGCTCTGGGTGTGGGACGGTTCTCCACGTAGCCCTGAACACAGACAGAGAGCATATCAAAAATAACAACGAACTGACACGAAACAAGAGACGGGCTGTCCAAATATAGCGGAGATAACGAGTCGCAGCTGGCAGGCTAATCAGGACAGCCGGACTCCACATAGCCCGTGACATAACACTGACGTAACAGACACACGTGGAACACCAAAACAAAACAAAACCATGTGACCAACAGACACTCAGAAGTGCGCACACACCTACAACCGTGATAGTACCTCCTCGGCTAGGAGCACCTCCTGGTGCTCCCCAAAGAGCTTACCTGTTGACTGTAATCATCGATGAGAGAGTGATCTAATATGTCCTTTGTAGGAACCCAACTTCTCTCCTCAGGTCCGTAACCTTCCCAGTCCACCAAGTAAGGAAAACTTCGTCCCCTCCGTCTTGAATCCAGAATGCGCTTAACCGACTAAACAGTCTCCCCATCTACGAGACGTGGCCGGGGGGGCTGCCACCGGACTAATGATCTTGGTGACAGTGAATGGGCCAATAAATTTAGGTGCGAGTTTATTACATACGGAATGCAAGGGAATGTTCTTAGTAGAAAGCCACACTCTTTGACCGACAACGTAAACGGGAGGCTTAGACCGGTGCCGATCGGCTTTAGCCTTGGTGTGCGCACCCACTTGGAGGAGGGTCTGTCTGGCCCTGTTCCAAGTGTGTTGACACCTCTGGACAAAGGCATGGGTGGAGGGGACCACGATTTCGGTTTCCAGACTGGAAAAAACTGGTGGCTGAAAACCTAAACTACACTTAAACGAAGACAGGCCCGTGGCAGACACTGCCAATGAATTGTGTGCGTACTCCACCCATGGAAGCTGCTGACTCCAAGAGGTGGGACTCTGAGAAACCAAACATCACAACATACGTTCGAGGTCTTGATTGACCCTTTCAGTTTGTTCGTTACTCTGAGGATGGAATCCAGAAGAAAGACTTACAGTTGCCCCAATAAACGACAGAATTCTCTCTAGCATTTAGAGACAAACTGAGGCCCCCTGTCAGAAACCACATCGATCGGGAGGCCATGAATGTGAAAGACGTGATTAATGACAGCATCCGCTGTCTCTCTGGCTGAGAGTAATTTGGGCAGAGGAATAAAATGAGTAGCCTTCGAAAACCGGTCCACAGCGGTCAAAATGACCATGTTGCCAGCAGATGGCAGGAGACCTGTGACAAAATGTCCCCTGGGGGTATTAAACACAGTCTTCCATTAATGTCCCTCTTTGATGAGAACCACATGATAAGCGTAGCGGAGATCTAATTTCGTGAAACAAGATGCCCCCTGCAGACGCTCGAACGCTGAAGACACCATCGGCAAAGGATAGGTATTCTTTACCATGATGTTGTTCAACCCTCGATAATCTATGCATGGTCAAAGTGACCCATCTTTCTTTTTCATGAAAAAAATCCCGCTCCCGCCGGTGATGAAGAAGGGCGAATGATCTTAGCTGCTAGAGAATCAGAAATATATTTCTTCATGGCCTCCCACTCAGGAGCAGAAAGTGAGTATAACTTGCCTTTAGGCGGAGACGTCACTGGCAATAAGTCTATAGCACAGTCATAGGGACGATGGGGAGGAAGAGAAGCAGCTCGAGACTTACTGAACACTCTCTTCAGGTCAAGGTACTCACTAGGCACGTTTGACAGGTACATGCGCTCCTCCTTAAACACAGAACAAGACACAGCAGAATAAGCAGACGAGAGACAAGATGCGTGACAGTACTCACTCCACGAAAAAACAGTATTGTGTCCCCAATTAATATGGGGCTTGAGGAGAAACAACCAAGGATGGGCGAAGACCACTGGTGTATTAGTGCAGTCTGTTAAATAAAAAGATATGTTTTCGACATGATTTCCCGAAATGATAAGTCTTAAGTTATTAAAGGCAAAACTAGTGTCAATGAAATTTACCTCAGCTCCTGAATTAATAAGGGCTTTAACGCTCTGAGTTTCTGAAGCCCAATACAGAGTAGGAGGCAGTAGGGTGGTGGTGACAAAGGATTTATTTAAATTCATCTCACCCATCAGTAACCTCTTACCTACTGATGGGTGTGGTCTTTTACTGGACATGAGGCCACTCGATGTCTAGTTCCTCCGCAATATAGGCAAAGCCCCTCGCTCCTGCGTCGACGCCTCTCCTGTACCAAGAGACGGGACCTGCCTAACTGCATGGGCTCCGGATCAGTGGTCCCAACCTCTGGAACCATCGACAGAACAGGAAAATCGGGGACCAGTTCAGAGGATGCACTCAGTCGAACGCGCGTCTCCCTACGCAGCAGTCGGGCATCCACTCAGATAGCCAGGTCTATGAGACCATCAAAAGTCTTGGGCAGGTCCAGAGTATAAATCTCATCCTGGAGATGCTCCGATAACCCATGAAGGAACATGTCCCGTTGCGCCTCCTTGTTCCAGCCGCATTCCGCAGCTAAGGTCCGAAACTCTATGGAGTAATCCGCCACGCTCCGATTTCCTTGGCGGAGCTCAGCGAGAACTCTCGCTGCCTCTCTCCCGGAGGCTGCGCGATCAAAGACCTTCTATATTTCCTCCAAGAACAAGTCGAAGAAGGAACAGCAGGGTAGTTTTTGTTCCCACACGGAGGTACCCCACAACGCAGCTTTTCCGGAAAGGAGCGTAATCACAAAAGCGACCTTGGATTGCTCATTGGAAAACAAAGATGGTTGAAGGGTCATGTATAGGGAACACTTGAACAAGAAGGATCGACACAGCTGTGGTTCTCCGGAGTAGGAAGACAGGTGAGGAAGGCAAGGTTCAGGTGGATGACTCATCGCTTCTGGTGCTGGCATCATGATGCAGTTTCCTGTGAAACCGCTCCGGCAGTCAACTGCGCTGAACTTGTGTGGTGAGTGCAGACATTTGACCTACCACGGTCTGAATGGCTTGATTGGTATTAGCCAATAGTTGTTCCTGCCGGTCTATACTAGTGTTAGTGTGGTTTACGAACTCTGTAAATTGAGCTATACTTGCTGGATCCATGTGTAAGGTCAGTTCATTCTGTAATGCTGAAATGAGTACTAGAAGGATCCAATATGCAAGTAAAATTACCTTATTGACACAGTCAATATAGCAAGTGAACAAGTTCAAAAAACGGAAAATAAACAAACAAAGATAAGGTATCCCGCTCAAACAGGGATCGGGGGAAAACAGACAGGAACAGAGTAGCTCTGGGTGTCAGACGGTTCTCCACGTAGCCCTGAACAGAGACAGAGAGCATATCAAAAATAACAACGAACTGACACGAAACAAGAGACGCGCTGTCCAAATATAGCGGAGATAACGAGTCGCAGCTGGCAGGCTAATCAGGACAGCCGGACTCCACATAGCATGTGACATAACACTGACGTAACAGACACATGTGGAACACCAAAACAAAACAAAACAAAACCATGTGACCAACAGACACTCAGAAGTGCGCACACACCTACAACCATGACAATTTCGCCCCAGTAGAACTATTGTTCCATCTACCAAAGATGAATTTATAAATAACTTACCTGATCTTTCTCTATTTCGAAATGCACACGCAAATGCAAATGACGTTGATGTAGTAACCAGCAGTATGGATGCCATCTTTACTAGCACTCTAAATACTGTGCCACCCATCAAACTAAAAAAGGCTAGAGAGAATAAAACTACACCATGGTATAATAGTCATACCCACGCTCTCAAAACAGCAACCTGTGCCCTGGAACGTAAATGGAAAAAAACTAATTTAGAAGTTTTTAGAATTGCGTACAAAGACAGTATGTCCAGCTATAGGAGGGCTATAAAATTAGCCAGGGCTGAGCACCTCCGCAAACTGATAGAAAATAATCATAACAACCCTAGATTCTTATTTAACACCATTGCTCAATTAACAAATAATCGGTCATCTTTGGAACAAAATGTTGCACCACAAATTAGTAGTGATGACTTCATGAATTTTTTTCAGTGATAAAATAGAAGGCTTTAGACAGACAATAGGAGATATTAAACTTTCTGCACCGCCTTATACTTCAGACCCAGTAAACATCCCACCAAATCAAAATAACCTACAGTGCTTCAAAATCAAAGAGCTAGATAAAATTATAAATAGTTCTAAATCAGTTCTAAATGTGTTTGTTGGATCCAATTCCAACAAAATTACTGAAAGAATTGCTACATGTTATAGGAGAACCTCTTAACGTTATCAACTCTTCTTTATCTTTAGGCCATGTTCCAAATCCTTACAAGTTAGCTGTTATTAAGCCTATTAAGAAACCACAACTGGACCCCACCAACTTAGCTAATTATAGGCCTATTTCAAATCTTCCATTTATGTCTAAAATGCTAGAAAAAGTTGTTTCTGCTCAATTATGCTCCTTTCTGCAGACGAACAATGTTTTTGAAGTGTTTCAGTCAGGTTTCAGAGCTCTTCACAGTACAGAAACTACATTAGTGAAAATAACCAACGATTTACTTTTAGCCGCTGACCAAGGGTGCATCTCGCTATTAGTTTTACTCGATCTTAGTGCGCCATTTGACACCATTGACCACGGTATCCTCATAAATCGCTTAAAGTCTACAGGTGTCCAGGGACAGGGTCTACAATGGTTTAAGTCATACTTAGCTGCCTGTTACCAGTTTGTGAATATTAATGGACAGCCTTCACAAGTCAGCCCAGTAAAGTATCGGGTGCCTCAAAGATCAGTTTTAGGCCCTTAGCTGTTTATAATATACATGCTACCCCTGGGAGACAATATTAGAAGACATGTGATCAGCTTTCACTGCTATGCAGATAATACTCAATTATATATTTCAACTAAACCTGACGAGATGTCTAAACTGTCCAAGCTAACTGAGTGTATTAAGGATGTTAAAGACTGGATGACCAACAATTATCTTCTCTTAAACTCAGACAAAACAGAATGATTACTTATTGGGCCTAAATCCTGTACACAGCATATCTCACAACTCGACCTACAACTAGAGGGATACAAAGTTAGCGTTAGCTCTACTATAAAAGATCTGGGTGTCATATTAGACAGCAATTTAACTTTTAAAAATCATATATGCCATGTCACAAAAACTGCTTTCTTTCATCTGAGAAATATTGCTAAGCTACGAAGTATGCTACCCATCACAGATGCAGAAAAGCTAGTCCATGCTTTTATGACTTCTAGGCTGGACTACTGTAATGCACTGTTTGCTGGCTGCCTAGCATCCTCTATTAACAAACTTCAATTAGTACAAAATGCAGCTGCCAGAGTTCTTACCAGGTCTAGAAAATTTGATCACATCACCCCAATTTTATCCTCCTTACACTGGCTGCCTGTTAAGTTTCATATTGAATTTAAAATATTGCTTCTTACCTACAAAACTTTAAATAATCTAGCTCCTGTTTATCTAATCAACCTTCTGTCTCGCTACAATCCAACTCGCTCTTTAAGATTAGGTTAGATTAGATTAGATTCAACTTTATTGTCATCACACATGTACAAGTACAAGGCAACAAAATGCAAGTAAATTGAACCCCCCCGACCGTAAACAAACATAACAATTCCAGGGGAAGACAGGTCACAGGAGGTGGAACAGGAAATAAGATACATTTCAGGAGAGAGAGGCAAAAAAAAACTCCCTCACCTTGCTCTTGAGTTAGAGCAAAGTGAGATCAGGGAGAAAGAAAAAGCCCCAGCAATCTAGCACAAAAAACACACCGACAAGACATAACATTGCCAAAGGGGATGGGAACAGGGGGTGTGGATATAGTCCGGTAAGAGCAGGCAGCCATCTGGTCCTGCAGCCATGGAGGCGCTGGTCACAGACCCGCCTTCCCCCTTCCAGTGGGTGAAAGCACACGAAGGCAATGGTAATGGGGGTAGGGAGTGATGTGCTGTATATGTGTGTGTGTGTGTGTGTAAGCCTGTAAAGTCCAACAGGTGTTCTTGACGGGGAGCAGGAATTTCAGAGCGTCTCCTTATCTTGCTATCCGGGAGAAGTTGTTTTCCTCCAGCCAAGGCCATCTGGCAGGAGAAAAGAAAACACAGGGAAGCCGAAAGAGTAGAAAGATACTTCAACTTTAGGTCAATATCTTCCAATTTCACAGATATTTAATGTCCATCACTCGTCTCCAGATCTGGCCAAATCTTGTTGCAAAGCTGCTAACTTCACCCCGATGTTTTCCAGTTTGCGATCTAATATTGCAGTCTGATTATTAGCAAGTCTGCCCATCAGCACTTCAATCAAGCCGGCCAGCCTGGTGGGGTTTTGAGCAGCACTGACCGCTTTCATCAATCGTCGATACGCCAGGGCCCCGCATAAGCCCGTCAGCAGAAACCCTGTTATCAAAGTTCCGAAGACGTAAATGTCTTCAATATCCTTTAGAGACAGAGCAGCCAGGCACAGGATGCGCCACTTCTCCCACCCGTCCATCACGTATCCAGCTGCAAACGTCCCCGCAGGACAGGTAGGCTCTTCCGAGCCCAAACTTCTCGTCGAGAAGATGGTGTCAATCGCATTCAGAGACTAGTTGATCAATTCCATAATTCCTTATTCGTTTGGATAGCAGGACACGGAGCGCCTCAGAGAGAGAATAAGACAAAGACAAGAGGAGCTAGCGAGGAGAGATATGGGATGGAGAGGAAAAAAGTGCGACCGCCTCTGCAGAGAGCCAAAGTAGGTGATCTCAAAACTCATGGCTTCTGGTAGTACCTAGAATAGCAAAGTCGAGTAAAGGAAGTCGAGCCTTCTCATTTATAGCTCCTAAACTCTGGAATAGCCTTCCTGATAACGTCCGAGGCTCAGACACACTCTCCCAATTCAAAACTAGTTTAAAGACCTATCTGTTTAGTAAAGCATACACTCAGTGCACCACTTAGCGGGTTTCCACACAGGCTTCTGCATCTTGTTTATTTACACTATGAACGGCAGCTACGCTAATTATTCTCTTTATTCTCCATTTCCACCTGGGCATACTCTTCCCGTGGCCCTCAGACTATGCAGAGTCACTGATTCGATTCAAGACCAACGACGAGATGATCCCAAGGTTTCCATATCCTGGACCAGGCCGTATCCTGAGCAGCTAGTGTGGTGGTCATGGAGGAGTGGAGAACATGAGACTGATTCCTGTGACGCTCCACGGACAGACGAGTCTTCGCTAAGGCCAGCTTCCAGCCTCCGCCGCTGAGACTGCAGCTCTGCACAAGATGTTTGGCCAGCGGACAAATTAAAATGGTCGCACAACTGAGTCTGGTTTCTCCCAAGGTTTTTTTCTTCACTTTCGCCAGTTAGTGAAGTTTTTTTCCCTCTCCGCTGTCGCCACTGGCTTGCATGGTTCAGGATCTGTAGAGCTGCACATCATTGGATTTGCTCTTCAGTGTTTGGACTCTCAGTAGTGATTTTTGAACCACAATGAACTGAGCTAAACTGAACTTAAACACTAAAAAAACTGAACTACACTGTTTCAATTTACTATGACCTTTTATGTGAAGCTGCTTTGACACAATCTACATTGTAAAAGCGCTATACAAATAAAGGTGAATTGAATTGAATTGAAGTTTCTGACTTTACCACTAATCACTACAGTGGTCAGATAATAAACTCCTTTAAAAAATTGTATAATTCATTTTAACAATATTTGATTGTTAATTATTGCCACAGTGAAATCTATGACCCCATTTAAAATGAGTTATCTGATACACACACTCACCTTAAACAAGGAGTGAGCAAAATCTCAATATTAATATTAATACTAATTTTAATATTTGAGACAAACTAAATAAATGATCGGTACATTATTTGCTACCCCGCATCGTCTTCATGATTCATGCCTACGCACTTCAATTATTGTAAATTTAGTCATTTTAGTTACTCTTGTTTATTCTTTTGTCAATAAACTTCTTGATACATGCATGCAGAAAAGCCCCCACACGTCTATGTGTTTACTGAACTGCAGCACAGCCTTTCATGCAGAGGTGTCAGCAAACATTTCCCTTATGCATTGAGTGTATGTTGTACATCGAGTTAAGCTTTGTATTTTCACATCAAGCACTGGACCAAAGAAAAGTTACTTAATAATATGATCATCTTATTTTGACTACGCATGGCTCCTGAAGATGAAATGACATGAAAGTAATTCTTATAAAATTAATATTAATATGCAGATTTCTTACAAAATAACCAGATTTTACATTACTTTAAATTCAGGATTGATTTATATTATTTATTTCGACCACAACTCATTTTCAGCTAATAATTCCGGTACAGTAGCTTCAGTGAGAATTAATAAGATATATTTAAATTATACAAACAAATAGGGCCCTATCATACACCTGGTACAAAATGGTGCCGGGCACAGCACAAGTATAATTCAAAATAGTATTGAAACAAATCTTTGTCATTAGGGAACGGAATTATGAATTAAAATATGTAATGGATGCATCCACCAGCATTTCCTTAATCCATGAATTTTATCCTTGCACAGATGGTTAACTGTTTTCTCACTAGTAAAGCATTCAAAGTGTGAAGACACTTATGCATAGTGTAAATATACACTAGAGGGCACTCTACACATCACATCTGCCACTAAACTAGACTACATATCCCATCATGCACCAGACACACACCAATTCCAGATGACCCCTCATTACTCACACACAGCTGTAGCTCATGAAAACTGATATCAGGGACTATAAATGCACCTCACACACACACACACACACACACACACACACACACATACGCGTTTTTGTGAAAAACTGGTACATATGAAAAATACATCACAAATGGGGACATGCCTTTCTGAAGCTGCTAGAGCAAAGCTAAAAACAGGTTTAGGTTGCCAATGGCCTTGTTATGACAGTCATCTGTTAAGATTTGCATTTCAAGCTCATTTTGCACAACCTGATTTTTTACCTACATATGAGGACAAACATTAATTTCATCACTTTTCAGGACAAATAAACACAAATAAACTGATGTCTAAATAATACCTACATATTGGGACCATGGTAAAAAGTGAGACCTGAACTACACTGACATACAGTGATGTCCAAATCATACCTAGAAAATGTATTGGCCACATACTGTAGTGAAGGGCGAGTTAAGATAAACATACCGATTAAAAAAATGTTTTGCTGTGAAGTATAACTGGAGACCAACTGAAATAAATCAACTACTAATGCTGCTCCAGAAAATAACTAAAATTGGATAATTATGACAGAAGCAAAGAGCAACCCATTATATAAAATATAGATTCAATACTGAATTCACAAGAACGATTTTATTGCTGTAGCAACACTGATTACAAAACAGCATCCTATCTGCAGTAACAAAAAATGTGCAAACATTTAGTGTTTATATGCAGCTGAATACATGGGGACCAAAACAGATTGGTGTCCTGGAACTAATGCCCAAACAAAATTCTGATAAGATCAAAAAACACATATAAACTCAAACATAAAACAGCTAGTGTTGTCACGGTACTAAAATTTTAAAAACGTTCATTTCCTGCGAACATTTTGAGCGCGTTCTTAAAAACCGCTGATTTGCCGTTGTGTTCACATGCTCAACAGAAATGACTGTGATTGGCCGTGAAAGTCATCAGTTCACTGAAATCAAGGCTGTTGACTGAGTGTAACCACAGATACAGGGACACTGGAGCCTTTTAAAACCACGAAGATCAGTCGATTCATCATCGGATCGCTCGTATGTCAGCTCAGACAGACCAGCCGATCTTCACAGCTTTACAACGCTCCAGTGTCCCTGTATCTGTGGTTACACTTAGTAAACAGCGGTGAGTTCGATGAACTGATGACCTTCACGGCCAATCACAGTCATTTCTGTTGAGCATGGAAATGGACGTTTTTAAAATTTCAGTACCAATTGGTATCAAACTCCAGTATCGTGACAACACTAAAAACAGCATATATGTGTAAAGAAAAATCTCTCCTACCGACTCTGTTGTCTTTTCAAAGCAGCAATTCTGTTATTTACATAAAACTTAACAGCAGACCAATCTCTGTTTCTTAGTGCATGAGGTTCGGCCAACAGACACGAGACACAGTCTGCTTTCCCAGGAACTCTACAGCTGTGTATGAAATGCAGCATATGTTTTTCAACTGCATTGACCTCCTCTTCTGACCACTTCCTTTTCACAATGACTTTTGGACCTAAAAAAATTAAAATACAAAGCAAATCAATCAAAGCCAGTAAATGTCATTACTTACTACTGCTATACAATCCATACATATTATTCAATATATAAGTCCTGAACTACACACACACACACACACTGATGTCAAAATCACACCTACATATTGGGACCATGGTGAATAATAGGCCTGAACTACACACACACACTGATGTCTAAATCACACCTACATATTGGGACCATGGTGAATTATAAGTCCTGAACTACACACACACACACTGATGTCTAGATCACACCTACATATTGGGACCATGGTGAATTATAAGTCCTGAACTACACACACACACACTGATGTCTAAATCACACCTACATATTGGGACCATGGTGAATTATAAGTCCTGAACTACACACACACACACTGATGTATAAATCACACCTACATATTGGGACCATGGTGAATAATAAGTCCTGAACTACACACACACACTGATGTCTAGATCACACCTACATATTGGGACCATGGTGAATAATAGGCCTGAACTACACGCACACACACACACACTGATGTCTTAATCACACCTACATATTGGGACCATGGTGAATAATAGGCCTGAACTACACACACACACTGATGTCTAAATCACACCTACATATTGGGACCATGGTGAATTATAAGTCCTGAACTACACACACACACACACACACACACTGATGTCTAAATCACACCTACATATTGGGACCATGGTGAATAATAAGTCCTGAACTACACACACACACACACTGATGTCTAAATCACACCTACATATTGGGACCATGGTGAATTATAAGTCCTGAACTACACACACACACACACACACACTGATGTCTAAATCACACCTACATATTGGGACCATGGTGAATAATAAGTCCTGAACTACACACACACACACACTGATGTCTAAATCACACCTACATATTGGGACCATGGTGAATAAGTCCTGAACTACACACACATACACACTGATGTCTAGATCACACCTACATATTGGGACCATAGTGAATAATAGGCCTGAACTACACACACACACACTGATGTCTTAATCCCACCTACATATTGGGACTATGGTAAAGATTAAGTCTAATCTCATAATCTCAAACAGTTACCTGGTTTGAGATGGGCAACATCCAAGTCTACAATGGAGGGGATTTAGGTCTACCCACATGTGCTTTCTGGGAGCCTATGATGAAGCATTTCAATAATAAATGATTAAAGAATTTGTTAATATTGTACTTTAGTATCTTTACAATAAACATGTTATTCTTCTGACTTGACAAGTGATATGTTTTCTCATACCCATTTTTGCCTTTTTCTTTGAAGACACCTCGAGTCCCTCATCTTGAGGTCCCTCGTCTTGCAGGTTGCCTGCTGATAGTAGAGCATGCAAGCAACAATCTGAAGTATAGTAAACTGACTTATGTACATGACGAAATGTACAGTTCTAGCTAGTGTAATTATCCAGAGTAAGCGAGTAAAGGCAGAGCTGGAGGAAGAAAAATGTAGAAGTAGAATATACCATATACCATTCATATGATCCTCATTCTCTTGACTTCTGCAACTTGAAGTTTGCAGTTCTGCCTCATCACTGGAACTGTTGCTGGAGACATCCATTTCATCTGTTTAAAACAAAAACACATGAATTGCATCTGATTAAGACAAATCAGCTGCCTATGTTTGAAATTTTAGGAAATACTGACAATAATCCTAATATTTCACAGAATATACACCATTGTGAAATAAAATTGATCATGGATTACAGATTGTGTTAAAATACATATTACACAGTTATATTTACCTTGAGGATCTATTGTTATGCCATCTAATCCTTTGCCCTGGAGTTCGGGCAGTCTCCCTTTTTCCATAGCAATTAAGACCTTGCTAATCTTTGCAAGCTGTAAAGTGCTTTCAGGGAGGCGGTAGAACTCCCGATGAACTCTAATATCATGGCCAAGGAAGTTGGCTAATTGATCCATCTCATTGTCTTTAAGGTTTAATACTGTGGACAACGTGGCAACTTGCTTACGTAGCTTTGTTGAGCAAAGGGCTTCTGGATGCTTTGCTCCACTTTCTTTGGCATACAGGCGAATGCAGTCTGCACCCCGATAGTGAGACAGAGCACCTGGACGAGCAAATAAATGCTTGTTTTCAACAGGAACTTGACACCTTTCTCTCATTCTTATAAGGAAATCCACAGCCACAACCATATCAGGGGTCAGCAACACTGGTACTTTTCTCCCTCTCTTACCACGTATTTCCACTCTTTGAAAATAACCACAAAGCTTTTTCTCAAAGTCACTGAGCCCAGCTGCGATATCTTTGTGCATTGGTGTTTGGTCTCTAGACGTGTAAGACTGGATTTCCATCTTGGACACTTCACCCTCTCTTCTTCTGTTAAAAATGACGATCTGTGTCAGCATTACTTTGCAAAGATTGGCAAAGTTTTTGCTAGTAGGTTTTTCTTGTAGGGCGTTCACAAACTCTTGCTGTTTTGAGTATAGAAATGTGTGCAGTGTTCTGACATCCTCTGTAAATGGCAGGACTTGTGGCTTATTCCATTTAGCTTCACCCAGAGTAGTCAGTGCAGCTGCAGACACTACATCATTCCACTTGCTTTCATACAAACGTCTGAAATTTCGTGCACACTCTGCAACGGCTTCGCGTCCTGACATCAGTGCATTGCATTCCACCGAGTTGGCAATCTTCACCAAGCTGTGTCCAAGCTTCAGTGCCAGTGATGGTATCTTGTAGGTGTTTGTCTCCTCACTGAATCCAGCGACTGCTCTTACTGCTTTTATAACATGAGAAAAATTGCAGGGTTGGATGAAGTCCTCTATATTATGAATGGGTGTCAGTGATCTGGCAGTGATGAGAAGCCTTGCTACTTCCCTCATTTTTTGTTTAACATAGTTATTTCTTCCTGAATGTGACTTCAGCCTGTTGTACATCTGCTCCCCTAAAAGAAGAATGTATCTATTTTTTTTTACAACATCTGAAACTTCATCATTCACCATCTCACAAGCAATGGTCCATACGCTTTTGCTAACATCCGCTGGTGGAGGAAGGCTCAAGCTGATGAGTGACTGAACTCTCCTCTGTCCAACTGTGTGTTTTTCATTTGTGGGGTTCTGGGGGCATGTTCGCATGTGTCTCCATAGGGTCTTTCTGTTGTACAGACCTTGACAGTGGATACAGTGACTGAAGTCAGAGGTAGATTTTTCTTCTTTGGGCCGCCGGCAAGCAACCATTTCCCCAATTCCAGCTTTTGAAACTGCAGCATTATGGGCAAAATTCCCTCTGCTTTTCAAAAGGTGTAATCTCGCTCTTCTTTCCTTTGACTTTTTGTCAAAGCTGAATGCCTTAGCTACCTCCAGTTCATTGTGATGAACAAACTCCAAGTGTCGTGCGATTTTAGAGAATGGCTTCTGACAATAAACACAATATTGTTTCTTCTTGTATCTGTTTATTTGCAGGTCAGTAGGCATCGGGGTCACAGATGTGGAGCGGTTATTTAATGCGCTTGCACTCCTGTCTGCTGCACTCCTGTCTGTTGCACTCCTGTCTGTTGTACTCTGAAACCCCACAACACCTCCCTTCAGTGGCTTAGCATGCAAGTTATAAAGCTCTTCACTTCTACAACTGCTGTCTGATGAGCTACTGTCTGAATCAGGGACATAATCCTTGTCACTGTAGTCAGAACAGGATTCCTCACAAGATATCTGTGGGATCAGTCAATACTGTATTAAAAGCCCCTATGAGAAACATTACGCTGAAATATGAAAGACATTTTGACCCCCCCTCCAAAAAACAAACAAAAAAAAACTAGCATATACCTCAGATTCATCATTCGCTGAGCTATCAGGCACCCGTCCTTCAATTACAAGTGCTTCAGACAGCTTTTCAAAGCGTTCAGCATGTCTGTTATGATGTTCTCTCAGTCGGTTTATCCGGGCAGCAAACCTGTGTAGCTGTGGTTTATAAATAAACAGTTCAGAACCTGTATGTTGAAATTCCAACAATGTTAACTTTTTTTAATAGCTTTTTTTTTAAATTATTAAATTTAAGACAGATCAGGGTCTCCAAAAATCTCCAGTAACAGCAAAAAAAAAAAAGGTTGCTAGATTTGGCGCTAGTCGCTTTTTTGAAAATTTGTCACTAAGGAGTCTGAAAATACACTAAAAATAAGTTGACACCACTGGGTCTAATTGGATCATTATGTTCCTTGTGTCTCATAAGACGATCAAGAACTTGACTCAAACTGAAAATATCTACCTGTTCAGTTGACTTCTTGTTGATTTTGGTAGGAAAGCATGCGGCCTCTTCTGATGGCGTGTTCTCATCACTGCAAGAGTCTGCTCGGTTGATCTGTAAAGAGAGAACATCATCTACTCTGAGAAACACATTACATTTATTTCATACTGGAGAAACATCAGGACCTTCACACACACACACGACACGATTCACACCACATCAATGTCAGTACAGTGGACAGATTATCCTCACACACTCCTGGAATCCTCAAGCTACGGCACGGTTTAAAAATGAGGACTTTATTAGTGGTGCGCATCAATTAAAATGCCCAGATTCAATTAGATTTTAATACAAGTTTTCTATTCGATTCACAAATCGATGAATATAAATTTTAAAGTTTTGAAATTTCAAAAACTGAATCAGGTGAACATTTTACAAACGGTAAATTAATAAAAATAATTTAAGCGCCACTTGTTCTAAAAGCTGTTGCACATTAAACAAACAACAAAACTCCCCTCAGTAGCTTAACAACATATAGCCTAAAATAGTGGGCAGATTAATTTCTTTAGAACACCTGCCTAAAAAGAGTCCCATCTAAAACTTGATTAGCTTATTTTACATTTAAGATAAAATTAAACTTTAATATCTACAATATTTTCCAGTCTATAACTTTTCCTTCTCGTTTCACAAAAGTGCAAAAATAAGCATATGCTTACAATATTAAGTTATTTATTCTTTATTATTTAATAATATGGCTTTGTAATATTCTCACAGATAGGCATACCTATTTATTTATCATGTTCTGGTAAAGCATTTAATTGCAACTTCGACATGACTGAGCTTTTCTCTAGAACACAATTATGAATGATGGGTCTAGCAAATTTTTTTCCTCACGCAGCAAACATTTTAAAAACAGCTTGAAAGAAATTTTTAACATGACTTATATTTTAAACCATTTAACTAAAGGAATTAATCAGTTAATCGTTAAAAAGCAGAGATGTGGTCTCGAGACCAGGGAAATGATCTGTGTTGATCAGTGAGCATCACTTCAGTTCTGCTCCTGCTCAGGTGACCTCACACTGTTTCCACACACTGCAAAAAGTTAAGCCCTGATGATGTATGTGGCTGTAAGTGTGAGTGCGGATGCCTCGATGACATGCATGTGCAATGATAACCAAAATAAAATACAAAAAAATAATAACAATAAAAAAATCGATTCACTGCTTTTGAGAATCAATAATGAATGGACCACAGTTTAAAAAAACTATTGGAAAAAAATGTTTTTGGCCATCCCTATTCTTATGTTCAAATAAGTCTATTACTCTATACAATAATAGATTAGAGTGAAACTGGAACCTACTGAGGGTCTAAACGGATCGTTATGTTCCTTGTGTCTCATAAGACGATCAAGAACCTGACTCAAACTGAAAATATCTACCTGTTCAGTTGACTTCTTGTTGATTTTGGTAGGAAAGCATGCGGCCTCTTCTGATGGCGTGTTCTCATCACTGCAAGAGTCTGCTCGGTTGATCTGTAAAGAGAGAACATCATCTACTCTGAGAAACACATTACATTTATTTCATACTGGAGAAACATCAGGACCTTCACACACACACATGACACGATTCACACCACATCAATGTCAGTACAGTGGACAGATTATCCTCACACACTCCTGGAATCCTCAAGCTACGTCACGGTTTAAAAATGAGGACTTTCTTATTATGTTCAAATAAGTCTATTACTCTATACAATAATAGATTAGAGTGAAACTGGAACCTTCTGAGGGTCTAAACGGATCATTATGTTCCTTGTGTCTCATAAGACGATCAAGAACTTGACTCAAACTGAAAATATCTACCTGTTCAGTTGACTTCTTGTTGATTTTGGTAGGAAAGCATGCGGCCTCTTCTGATGGCGTGTTCTCATCACTGCAAGAGTCTGCTCGGTTGATCTGTAAAGAGAGAACATCATCTACTCTGAGAAACACATTACATTTATTTCATACTGGAGAAACATCAGGACCTTCACACACACACACGACACGATTCACACCACATCAATGTCAGTACAGTGGACAGATTATCCTCACACACTCCTGGAATCCTCAAGCTACGGCACGGTTTAAAAATGAGGACTTTATTAGTGGTGCGCATCAATTAAAATGCCCAGATTCAATTAGATTTTAATACAAGTTTTCTATTCGATTCACAAATCGATGAATATAAATTTTAAAGTTTTGAAATTTCAAAAACTGAATCAGGTGAACATTTTACAAACGGTAAATTAATAAAAAATAATTTAAGCGCCACTTGTTCTAAAAGCTGTTGCACATTAAACAAACAACAAAACTCCCCTCAGTAGCTTAACAACATATAGCCTAAAATAGTGGGCAGATTAATTTCTTTAGAACACCTGCCTAAAAAGAGTCCCATCTAAAACTTGATTAGCTTATTTTACATTTAAGATAAAATTAAACTTTAATATCTACAATATTTTCCAGTCTATAACTTTTCCTTCTCGTTTCACAAAAGTGCAAAAATAAGCATATGCTTACAATATTAAGTTATTTATTCTTTATTATTTAATAATATGGCTTTGTAATATTCTCACAGATAGGCATACCTATTTATTTATCATGTTCTGGTAAAGCATTTAATTGCAACTTCGACATGACTGAGCTTTTCTCTAGAACACAATTATGAATGATGGGTCTAGCAAATTTTTTTCCTCACGCAGCAAACATTTTAAAAACAGCTTGAAAGAAATTTTTAACATGACTTATATTTTAAACCATTTAACTAAAGGAATTAATCAGTTAATCGTTAAAAAGCAGAGATGTGGTCTCGAGACCAGGGAAATGATCTGTGTTGATCAGTGAGCATCACTTCAGTTCTGCTCCTGCTCAGGTGACCTCACACTGTTTCCACACACTGCAAAAAGTTAAGCCCTGATGATGTATGTGGCTGTAAGTGTGAGTGCGGATGCCTCGATGACATGCATGTGCAATGATAACCAAAATAAAATACAAAAAAATAATAACAATAAAAAAATCGATTCACTGCTTTTGAGAATCAATAATGAATGGACCACAGTTTAAAAAAACTATTGGAAAAAAATGTTTTTGGCCATCCCTATTCTTATGTTCAAATAAGTCTATTACTCTATACAATAATAGATTAGAGTGAAACTGGAACCTTCTGAGGGTCTAAACGGATCGTTATGTTCCTTGTGTCTCATAAGACGATCAAGAACCTGACTCAAACTGAAAATATCTACCTGTTCAGTTGACTTCTTGTTGATTTTGGTAGGAAAGCATGCGGCCTCTTCTGATGGCGTGTTCTCATCACTGCAAGAGTCTGCTCGGTTGATCTGTAAAGAGAGAACATCATCTACTCTGAGAAACACATTACATTTATTTCATACTGGAGAAACATCAGGACCTTCACACACACACACGACACGATTCACACCACATCAATGTCAGTACAGTGGACAGATTATCCTCACACACTCCTGGAATCCTCAAGCTACGTCACGGTTTTAAAAATGAGGACTTTCTTATTATGTTCAAATAAGTCTATTACTCTATACAATAATAGATTAGAGTGAAACTGGAACCTTCTGAGGGTCTAAACGGATCATTATGTTCCTTGTGTCTCATAAGACGATCAAGAACTTGACTCAAACTGAAAATATCTACCTGTTCAGTTGACTTCTTGTTGATTTTGGTAGGAAAGCATGCGGCCTCTTCTGATGGCGTGTTCTCATCACTGCAAGAGTCTGCTCGGTTGATCTGTAAAGAGAGAACCTGGTCTAAACAAATCTTTTTTTTTTTTTGCAGTGTTCAATGCTGTCAATACTGCATCGTTATTATTAATAATACTGCATCGTTATTATTAATAGAAATTGTTCAGTTTATCAGGTAATATAACACATTAAGTACAATAACTCAACAACGCCAACTCAAGATAAATAGAGACCTAATTACCAGAGTACGCCATGGCCATTTTGAATCTCCATAGTTGTATGTTATTTCTTCACCAGAAGCTATGTCCTTAATTGAAAACAAACACAGATGTGGTTTGCCTCCAACACCTATTTTTTTAATTTTACAGTTAGGAGACTTGTAATCGTCATTCACTAATCTCCCAAGTGAACCATCTTCTTTTGAGGCATCAATGCTAAAATGAGAAAACAAAACATGAGACTGGTTTCCAATAGTTCAAAAATAGTACAAATGGTTCCCAAAACCTACCACCATTGTTTTCCGTCCCAATCAAAGTCAAATAAGAAGGTATTTTCTGTTTCACTGTATTTATTCTGTCTTATTTGGCTCTCCTCTTGGGAAATTAACTTTCCACGGTATTCAAGAATGAAGCATCCTTTGTCAATGGAGATGCTAGCAAACACACCTCTACCTAAAATAGAGAAATGACAGCGTTGAAAATTATGCGTTTCAGTGACAATTAGGTGGTCCTTTATTTAATTGACATGGCCTTTAATGGGCATGCACTAATTAATTACAGGCCATAAAACTTCTTCCAACATCTGGTTAGTTTCAACCTTTGTGAAAAACTGTTCAATCAGTTGCACAATTCACAACAGCAACTGTTTCATCAAAAAAATAATTATCTTAATAATACCAGTAAAAAAAACTACTGAAATTAGATTTTTCAACATAGCACAGCTTTACATATGCATTTAATGCTATTATCGTATGTATATCAGTCTAATGTTTGATATATGATTTAATAATCTACAGTATGTTCTTGTGGTGTGAGATGACTAAAGCATTGAAATACAGATACTAACTAACCTTTATGAGAGTTAATGAATCTCTCCTCAAAGCATGGCTTGTCTTTGCCAGACAGAATGTGTGTAGTGGCATCCTCCACAGGACTAATTCTCTTCCGTTTAGACATTGCATCCAGTTATGTATTTACATTCTGAAAAGTAGAGTTAAAAAGCAAATAATCAAAAGCTCAGTGAATATTACTTAAATCTTGATTGTATGACACTACACATTTACTGTGTCCAACCAGCTTAAAACATACTACCAACTTAGACCATGGTTACTAGTTACACAAAAAACATGTATTTATCAAAAATAAAAAAGCAAAAAAAAATAAAAAGTAGATGAAAGACTGCAAGTTAAAGTTAAAACTTGAAATGAAATATGCACTTTCCATTTCCATTTTCCAGATCCATTTTTACAAATTTACTTTGTACAATGTACAACAAGTACTTCGGAATTCTCAATATATATTGACTTATCGAACAATACATGTACATCATCACTTCAATAATTTACATGATTACGTGGTGCAGATCGTGGTGTTCTTATCCTTCTCCGAGGCGAAAGCAGGGCCTGGGCAGTTTCTCCAGTTTATATTTTTTTAATATACTTGTATTTTGGGGCATTGTGTTCAAATGACGATAATATTGTTTAACGCAATTATTTCGGGAACAATATATCATCAATCAAAAAAATTGTTGTCGTGCCAGGCCTAACGACCATTGGCAAGCAACGACAGTAATTGGCTCATCTGTAATGTTAGCTGTCTATAATTGGTTTAATTGGTCTGCGTTTCACAAATTGACAAATATGAGTTTACAAAACAAGCTAGTAAACTTACCTCTCTCTCTTGACGCTCTATCCTGATAAATGCACTCCTCGTGTGGTCCTGTTCACGGGTTTTGCGCCAGAAATGATTTCCCGGGTAAAAAGGGCGTGACGTCAGAAGCCACGCCTGTGTCGAATATAGCATGTTTTTATTATTATTATTAAATTGATTTTGGCGTACCCACAACATTAACTCACCGAAACATGAGGAAACGCGGTGGCAACTATTTTGTTGAGGACTACTGATATACTTGCAATTGGCCTCTATTGATCGTGTGTTAAAGGGACAGTTCACCCGAAATGCACAATTACCTCATCATTTACTCTTCTTGTGTAATTTTAAACCTTTATGATTTTCTTTCTTCTGTTGAACACAAAAGAACATATTTTGAAGAATTTTGGTTGCTAGCACCCACCGACTTATACAAAAAAAGTCATTATAATTTAGCATTAGTTATACAGTTATATGACTTCACAGCATCTGAAATACACAACTGAGTTAAATGTTGTATAATAATTAAGGAAAAAATACTAATATTGATCATAAATTCAATATCTCTAAATTCTACTTTATTAGGCTACTGATATTTATTCTGTGGAGAAGGGGTTGTGTTCTGATAAACTAAAAACAGAAACAAAATAAAGATGGTAGCAAACAAGATACATATTGAAATATAAATTGTACAGATATTTCAGAATAAAAGGGTTCTTTAGAACAATAAGGTTGTGTTTACTGTCTAGTGCACTGAAAAAAATAATGTCTGCAAAACTGTTGCAAACAATTAATATGGGTTGAATTTAAACAAACAAATAGTAATGTTCGTCTTAATTTGTTTGTTTAAATTCAGTCCAAATAAATTGTTTACAACCACTTTAAAAAAAAATTGTAAATCCAAGGAATCATCTTTGAATCATTTTTTTCAGTGTGCTGGGGTGTCCTGCACAGTTTTGCTCCAACACTTATCAAACCCTCCTGAACATGCTAATCAATGTCTTCAAGATCACTAGAAATCTATAAGCAGGTGTGTTTGATTAGTGTTGGAGCTAAAATGTGCAGGACACCTGCCCTGCAGGATCGAGTTTTCCCATGGGTCTAGTGGCTACTAGTGTCTAATAGTCTTGAAGACCTTGATTAGTTGGATCAGCTTGTTTAATTAGGGTTGGAGCAAAACTGTCTGAAGCCGCACAAGCCACCATTAAATATACAATATGTAATCAAATATATTTCTGTTTAATTAGATCAATGAGACTACTGTAAATTGCTTGCATTTCCAAACTGAATTGAGATTGGGTGTCAGGTGATGTATTCTGGACATAGGTGTGGCTTCTGACATCAGCTTCAAACTCCTCGTTCCACTTCAGAAAGCCGTCATTAAACCATGAACCATAACTGTTGGTTGCAGGTCATTGCCATTATAAAGCTCAGAACTGTCAGTGTTTAAACTCATTGTATTCATCTAAAAGAAAAAGTAAATACATTTTCATAAATAAAATTGTCATGAGTAAATAAATTATAAAAACATTCAACTTAAAGACCATGGAGTGATGTTTCAGAAGGAAGAACACCTTGCTGACTCGCTTATTTTCATGGGGTTAATGCTGAAGTAGTTCAATCGACATGCACATTAAATTGCATATGGACAACATATTGGATAGATAGAAAGCACCAAGGCCTTAAACAAAAACAAATAAAATCTACTTTCAGAGGAAGCTTAGTTGTACAGAAAGTGTAGAATGATGCTGAGTAGTCAAGAAAGAGCTGAAGCCAAGTGAGCAGAATAAACTGCGTGCACCGAATTGAGGGCTCAAGACTATTGCTCTCATGGACAAAGCCCTTCATGTACTGTATGTCAGACAACAGAAGTGCCAGCCACTTGTGCTTTTACTTCAATTAATTTTTTTTCCCCTCTCAGTCCTGGTAGTCATGCTTTAAGTTTGTTACATTTTGCTTGTGGTAGCGTTTTGTTTAGTTTTATCTGTGAGGACAAAAGTAAGACGGCAGGAGAATGCTATAACAGTTCCAGTTCAGGTGAACTCTGACGTGTGTCTGCTCAGACTTCGGGAGGACATTTAGTCAACCAATCACTCTGAAGAGTAAAAAACAGGCCAATGAATGCCAAATGAATTGGTAGCGCTCGGCTCCACAGATGCCAGCGATCAAGTCAATTAGGCGAGTATATAGCTAGCGCATGCGGAGCGAGCAGTTATCTTTTTCATTTAGACCCTCACTACTGAGCTTGAAGAGTTCCTATGCATCAGTGCAAGCTGTATTCCTCCGGTGTGGGTGACGACACAGACAGCGGCGGTTGAGCTGGGTTCTTCCCATCCCTGGGCGTTTCATCGGTAGTGATCACAAAAGAGCTGTCTAAAAGAGCAGAGTCCCCTAAGAGAGCAACACGGTCGTGCAAACGCGTCTTTTTAAAGATGTCGTACCTACCGTGCATTTCTGGATGTGGTGGTTTCCTCTCCCCGGATGATGGGCACAGGGACTGATATGTTTGGGGCTCCAGCACCCCTCTGGGGTGGTTAGCGTGGCTCCGGATCTCGAATCGAACATGTGCTTCCCCGGGCTGCTTCGGAGGTGGGGCTGGAGACCACGCCGCTTTCCCATCCCGAGCTGCCCTACTGCTGGCATGTCAATGATTATTCCAATGGTGCCATTAGCACGAGTTCTGTCAGCCTGGTTAGCGATCCCCAGCCCGTCACGGTGGCTCATACGGACAATCAGATTAGGTAATGCGATTCAGTTCACGGGCGTGTATTTCACGGATGTAAATCCGGTGTCCGCCCCTGTCTTGTGCGAGGAGATTGCTGTCCTCCTGGTGAAGGATGCAATCGAGCTGGTCCCTCCAGCTGAAATGGAGAGCGGGTTTTACAGCCCGTACTTCATTGTGCCCAAAAAGAGGGTTGAGGCCAATTCCAGATCTGCACAGACTGAATCGGTGTTTGTACAAAATGCCATTCTAGATGCTCACGCAGAAGCGCATTTTACAATCCGTCCCTCCTTGGGATAGGTTCGCAGCTAAAGACCTGAAGGATGCATACTTCCATGTCTCCATTCTTCCACGCCACCGTTGATTTTTCCGGTTCGCGTTTGAAGGTCGAGCCTGGCAGTACAAAGTCCTCCCCTTCGTGTTCTCTCTGTCTCTGCGGGTTTTCTCGAAACTCGCGGAGGGTGCCCTAGCGCTTCTGCGCATCGAGGGCATTCGCATTCTCAATTATCTCGACGACTGGTTGATTCTAGTCGTGTCCCGGGATCAATTGATTATGCACAGGGACAGGGTTCAGCACCTCGACCAGTTAGGGCTTCAGGTCAACCGAGAAAAGAGCATGCTCGCCCTGGGGCAGAGCATCTCTTATCTCGGGATGGAGCTGACCTTCAGAGAGCACGCCAGGCTAGTGCTGTCCTGTCTGAGTATTCTCGACAGGAAAACAGTGGTTCCACTGAAATTTTTTCAGAGGCTCCTGGGGCATATGGCATCCGCTGCCACGATCATGCAGCTCGGTTTGCTTCATATGAGACCACTCCAGCTCTGGCTTCGCGATCGAGTCCCCAGACGGGCATGGCGCGCGGGCGCGCACCGGGTGACCATCACCTCGCTGTGTCGCCGCAACCTCAGCCGCTGGCGGATCTTGATTTTCTACGGGCTGGGTGCCCTTAGGACAAGTATCCACGCATGTTGTCGTATAGACAGAAGCTTCCAGCGTGGGCTGGGGAGCCGTGTACAACGAGCATGTAGCAGCCGGCCCGTTGAAGGGCCCCCAGTTGCATTGGCATATGAAATGCCTAGAGCTGCTGGCAGTGTTTCTCGCTCTCCGCCGTTTTTTTACCGGCCCTGGAGCAGAAACACGTACTGGTCAGGACGGACAGCATGGCAGCGGTAGCATATATCAACCATATGGGCGGTATGCGTTCCCGCCGCATGTCTCAGCTCGCTCGCCGTCTGCTCCTTTGGAGTCATGCGCTGCTGAAATCGCTGCGCGCCGTTCACATCCCGGGTGAGCTCAACCATGCATCGGATGCGCTCTCACGGTAGCCTGCGCCCCGCGGAGAATGCCGGCTCCACCCCGAGGCTGTTGAGTTGATATGGGAGCGCTTCGGGGAAGCCCAGGTCGACCTGTTTGGTCGACTGGTCTTCGGGGAACGAGGGTTACTTTAGTAACCTAGACGTTACTCAGTATTCTACCAATGGGTCATTGTATTTTGACTTGACTAGCTCATCACTAAATCCTGAAGAATATCTGATTCCATATGTTTCTGAAAGGGTTCAGATAAACTCAATCAAATGCAAATAACATTTACATAATGATGTAGCCCACATCAGTGAGGCTTGCTAGCCTTGCTAGTGAATGTAAACTAAAAACAAAATTTGTCCCAGACCTTGTATTTCTTGAACCAGTAAGCGAATGAGGTCGTACTAGATTTACATGTGATTTAACATTCAGTGGAATGTTTGTGGAATATATTATATATGGATTTGTTCAGATGTATTAACAAAAAACAATTTCACATCCATAAATGTGTGGTGAAAAAAAAAGAATTGTGATAACTGTTTTAACATTGATCATAAATTAAACTAACAGCATAACACATACATACATCTAAATTCTGAAATAACATTGTTTTGTTGAACATGATTTGATTAATACCTGCATGTATTCTAGCTCTGAAGCTAACTAGTGCAGCTATCTAATAATACATAATGCTCTTACATTTTAAAGCCAACCATTCTAGATACAAATATATAATTTATATCATGCATATTGACAATTCGCTTTTAATGTTTACAAATGCATAATATTATGTACTTGTATAACTCAAGCTTATGCACTTATCTATTTGCACAACATTAAACACCACTTCACATAAGACATTTTAATTCTGTACTCAACGTAGACTAATATATTTAGAATTTTCAAACAATCTCCTATTTGTAAAAAATGTGTGTGTGTGTGTATATATATATATATATATATATATATATATATATATATATATATATATATATATATATATATATATATATATGTATATATATATATATATATATATATGTATATATGTATATATATATATATATATATGTATATATATATATATATGTATATATATATATATATATATATATATATATATATATATATATATATATATATATATATATATATATATATATATATATATATATATATATATATATACATATATATATATATATATACATATATATATATATATACATATATATATATATATATATATATATATATATATATATATATATATAAATGTAAAATTATGAATATGACTCACGGAACCTTAATATATAAGCATATAATGTTACACGGACTGTCTGTCATGCACAGTATGCAGGTTGATGCAGGATACCAGTGTGCACTTCAGAATATCTGACTTATGGATTCGATTAAATCTGCAAGGTTTGTGAAATTAAAAGTTTATTAAATATCCAAAGATTTGTCAAAATTATATAAATCCATATTTGCTGATAAACACAGAGAATGAGCACCGCATGTTCCGGCTTTCACGGCACCACCAAAATAAAGGTCCCCCGTGGACGTCTTCAAGATAAAAATCACTAGATCACCGCTGGTTCAGTGGATGTGGTTAGCCACACATTTAACATTTTAGACAGCTTGTGTATTAACAAGAACCTGTCACTTTTAGCCAGAGAGCTAGAACGAGTCTGCTAACTTGAGCTAGCTTGTAACAGCATTCGTCCTAATATTAAGTTGTAGATAATTGTAAGTTATAATGTTTAAATTCCAATCCTTAGAACCGTTTTAGTTGCCAACGCGCTGTTTATTTGGTAAATCATTGGCTAGATAGCTAGGCATTCCGACTTCATAACTGTGAATTTCATAACGAAAAGTTAGAAAGACTCTTATTTTGACTTTCTGTGTGTAAATGTTTAGCGCAGTACCTCACACTTCCAATAGTTGGCGTATCAGTGAGTGAGCAAAAAATATGATACACTCTTACACAGATGATTTCAAAAAATTGTGAAAATTAAAGCCTAAGGAGATTTTTGCACCAAGTATATATTTAAGGCTGGAGAACACTGTGGCATGCTCAGAAAAAATGAGGACATTGGTTTTGGTCCTGACTTCTACACATGTCCTGACTTTGTTGGTGTGTATTCATAGATTTGTCCTGATATGTCACAAAAACAAACGCACACACACACACACACACACACACACACACACACACACACACACACACACACAAACACAAACACACACACACACTTTGCTGAGTCTTGTAAAATGTAAGTGAGCAATTGAAAGTGTTTTCCTTGTTTAGGCTTGCCATGTTTTGACCAGGATCTGTTTATTGTTTTCTTTGTTTTGCAGCCTGTCCTATTATATTGACCTCGTTTTGGATTAACTGCATGCTACTGTCTGTCCTGGTTTTGACCTTTGCCTGCCTGATGAATCTCCTAATAAACTGCGTTTGGATCCTCAGCTCTGTTACCAACCCAACTGCTATGGTCAAAATACATCCATATCTCATAAGAGAATAAGGACAGCCCCACAGACCCTTTTTCCATCCTGTTATAAGAGTACTGCAACCTGCAGCTTTATCTGTAAATTCAAGTAACTCAATCAGTATGTAAAAAAACATGCAATCCACACGGACACAAACATTTAATAATCATTAGGAAAAGGTACAGACAACACATACATTTTCAACATGCATGTACTTGCTCATATAATCGAGTTGAATTTAAGCTAATTGAGGGGTATGCTTGTCCAATAATGCTGCACTGATTCAATAATTGTGTCATGAATCCCAGAAAATGAGGCAGAAACTATCTTGATTACTAATTGATAACTAATTTTGAAAACGATTAAATAAATCAAAATTCATCCAATGTATACTTAATTTGGGGTTGCTATGTCAATACCAAATAATCTGACATGGTATCAAAGAGAAGGAGTAAACATTTATCTGGGAGAAATACCAGAGAATAATTGTTGAGTTGTGGTTGGACGAACTGCTTCCTGCTTTGCTACTGTTCGGACATCTTTGCCTACTGCTCCGGTCTTTGCACTCTTGCTTTTTATATTTTATACTCCAATTGAAACTACAGCCTATCAGCGCATTGCTCAAACAACACAGCTTGAAGATCAACATTGAATCACAGAACCTTCTGTAATACAATTTTACTAACAAGAGTGGAAAATCTACCTGTAAATCTACTTAAGCTACTGTTTTGAGCAAAGATAAACTGAATGAAAGTGTTGAAAATGAGTACGATAACCAATGGAATAAACAAGGTGCGAGACCAAAAGGTACTTGCAGGGTCAGATTAAAAGGATCATACGCTGCTGCATTAGCCTCCTCTACCCCAAATACAGCTCAGAAGAGATATGAAGCAGTGAGTAATATGGGTGAAGAATTCCCAAAAGCAATCAGACAGAGATTGCATGATTCAGAAGCTA